>NC_142682.1:3255747-3368247 GCF_964200805.1 Pocillopora damicornis | reverse complement strand
TTGAACGAAACTCACTCAGCGTAAACACGGAATCTGGACCGCTACAGCAAAATGGACCAGGTATTTAATTGCAACTGTTTTCCAGCATTTTTTTTCTTAATTCCAAGCATAAAAACGCCAGTCCGTGGTGATTATAAAGCTAGCCTAAAAGCTTTCGCCCGTAAGTTCATCATTGACAACATGTTTTAAATCTGCGTGAATCAATGCATGCGATTACTGAAAACCCTTTACGATAAGGCTTGTAGGCGATACCCCCTAATGTACGATTACCTAGAACAAGAAATTTCAAGGCGTAATGTTACAATTATTTTCACCTTTTATTTCACATTGTAAAGTAATTTTATGATCCTATCACAAAGTAAACTTCAGTCCCCCACATATTACAGATCAAAAGGGTTGAAACACCTTAATTGACATGTAGTGTACAAACAAATGTTACTTATATGAACCAGAACCCAGGAAGGGAAAACAATCAGATAAACCGTTGTAATCTGCATTACTTTTAATAAATCAACATAAATTTAACTCCAGGAGGTTGACTATTCACATCATTCTGCAACCAATCAAAGAAAAGATGTTAAATTCAGTCTTGAGGGCTTGACCAAAAAATTGCTTGAGCCCGCGAAACAGATTTAAGCCCCAGCATAACCGCGGATATTCTGACCTACCTCAAGGGATCGCTTCCAGAGGTTCCCAAGGGTGCCATAGAGAGATTCAATGAGATTCGTGAAACAGTTTCATGACACAGATATTGGAGAAAAAAACCTTCTATCGAGAGTTTATACCCTGGATCTCTCCCCTTTGGGAAGACTTGAAATGTTTGTTTGTTGACAATATTTGTCAACAGCAATGAGAGAAAGGAAAGTTATTCTTTACGTAGACGTAAACATGGCGAAAAAAATATTTTACCGAAAACACTTTTCACCACAACCTTCTAGAAAATTATGGTCGGTCCCAACCTTTTTCTAAAAAAGTTAGAACTTCCAAGTCTCAGAATTTCATTACCGTTTTGGTAATCGCGCCATTCTAAGTAGGTTATATTTAACGTTATAAGATACATGAAAAAATTACTCAATACTGATTGGTTAAGATAAATGCAGTTTTCAGGCAATTCAGTGCAGGAGAGGATTAATTCAGTGAAAAGAAGTAACAAACCAGACTAAACAATTCCTTGAACTGTTTAGCCGGAATTCGAACTTTTTTGCGCCTTAAAGATGTGAAAATAGCTTTGTATATTATTGTTTGATCGTACGCGGTTGTTTTGACCGAACGCACAATGTCACTCGTATGTTTGCACTTGATGCACGCGCTTTGCTTCTGCCTCATTATGATAAGCTATCTCGTATTTCTTCATGTATATAATTAATACGTAATCACATGATTTTTCTTGTGCAATTTAGAATAACGGGCTCATGCAATTTTGTTGGTCTTTGAAAAAAATTACTCGCTCTTATTTATTCCAAATTGCACTCGGAATCATGTAATAACCTCTACGAATAGATTCTATGTTGCCATACTTGTGTTCAGTAATAGATAACAGATGATGAGAAAAAGAGGTTAAGAACAAAAGAGTGACATACGAGGCGCAGCCGAGTGTGTCACGGCAGAATGAAATCTATAAGTTTTATATAATTGGCAGGCAAAAAAATTTTGTTGAGGGGAAGTCATCCATACGTCTGTCCTTCAATAGATCATAGCTGAGAACCAATCACAATTCGTATGGGATTCAGCTAATTAAATAAATTTAACTGACAACGTGGTCAATCCATTATTAAGATATCAAAAAGTATTTCGTTTGTAACTGAGTGTTGACTAAAATTTGTCGCAACAACTGCTAAATGAAAAATATGCCTAAATATCTATCCACACGTTTATTTCATCAAAAGGCACTCACCATCGCAGAAGCCTTTGGTATTTTTATGAGAACCATTCGGGCAAGAGACTAAAACACAAAGTATAATTAATTTTAGTGAGAAAAATATCTAGTTTCGTCAGAAAAAAAAGTGAAATGAATCGACACAATGAACTAAAAAATCCTTCCGAGTTCTTTGACTGACATTACACATGTTTTGAAACTTTAATCCTCATAAGATTGAAAACAAAAATCCGTAAACAATCATCGTTATAGTCAAGTGGGCAAGCTGATTTCGCCATATATTTTTTCTAGGAGCTTTAAGGTGGAAACTAATTCAATAGTTTCTTCTTCGAGCGTCCCTGCAGGAAGATCTTTATCTACCAAACAGGAATTGGAAACTGCACAGAAAAATTAATTGAGAGGTGTAAACAACTCTGCAACTGGTTTTCAACTGTTTTTCTAGCATGTTGAGCAGTAAGTCAAAGTGAGTGTGGACATGGGCGTGCGTCACAACTCAGAATGATGTAAAGTCATTGAAATCAGTGACTGCTGTTACTTACGGGGTAATTCAACCCACTTGTTTTGGGGGACCCAGTCGTAATAATTGAAGATGCTGTCCTCTGCACCGGCGACTTTGATGGTGATCTAAGATGGAAGAGACTTTATGGTAAGCTACTCCAGGAGGATGTTTACAAACAGGAAAAACGAGAAACACATTATGTGAAATGAAAAAAAAAGATAATAAACAAAATAGATGTGATTGTAAACCATGGACGGATCTTCTTTTTGCAACTTCTTTAAATTGTATCCGAGAACGATGATTTTTCATCTGCGCAATCGATTACGTTTTTAAAGAAGAATTGCAGTGTAATTACTGATGACAGGACTTCCAGGAAAACAAAGAGGCCCATTTAAGGGGTTTTTTTCCGATAAGACATTCTAGCCTTAGCTCACTCTGCCCATGTTAATAATAAAGAGGAATTCTTTTCGAAAGTTTGTCTTCATCATTCAAAGGAATGTTCTGTCTCGCCCATGAAAAATGGAGCGAAGAATGATTGTGCGTGCTATTGCGATCAACGGAACAGCAAAGTTTAGTCGACTTTATTGTATTGTTCTGCTTCCCTGTCCATTCTTTGGTGTTTACACAGTTTTTTTTTCCAACGTTAGACAAAGCAAAATTTATCATTTTAGCTCGTATTTTACACATTCGTTGCTTATCACTTCACGGCCTTTTTTTCTAAGTTTTGAAGGTAATTTTCAAAATATAAACCATATCTCCACAATCTTAACTGCTACTTACCTTGTCAAGTTTCCAGTCCGGCAAAAACCCAGCATTATTCCGCTTAATATCCGCTCCCTTGATGTATCCAATGTCATAGTCGTAGATATCAATGAGGTCAGTTCTATAAACATGAATTAAAATAACAGTATGTTCAAGGGCGAGGAATAACTGAGTATCTTGCGATGGTTGATTCAGGTAAATAACCGCACGGGTTATCGATTAAGCGGTAAAGTGCAACATAACACAATCATCTCTTGAGCTCAGTTAATGTGTAGAAAGTCCCGGTCGCTGATTTTTCCTTTTACTAAAAATTGGGTGGGGCATTAGAACACAATTTTTACCCTGGGAGGAGGAGGGCGGAAGTTGAAAAAATCAATCGTCAGAAGTTCAAATGCCCGAGAGGGGGATCTTGAAGCTTCAAATTGATTGACGCATTCTGCAGTAAGGTGCAAACTCGTGACAAGTGCATTTCTAAGTTTTCCAATATGCAGCTCCCTTGCGAGGATAATTTTTTTCCTGAAAGATCATCTTCGGGTCAAATGCGAGAATAATTTTTGTTTATTTGATTATGGAAGCACAGCTTATTCTTTAGCATGTGTATGATCGATCGTGGTCATCACCAACATCTTAAATCGCGACGGACAGCGCCATCATCATTGTCATTATAATCGTTGTGATCATCATCGATATCATCTGTGGTAATATCATCATCGACATTATAATCATTTTCATCATAATTACCCATCTTGTTCAAATCTCCCGTTTATTACTCTTTCTTTCAAGTCGCCTCGGGTGCCTTGAATTCGGATTCGGATTACAGCATCAGTGCCGGCAAATGATGCGCGCGCGGTTTTAACTATCAAGCGGTAAACTGAAAAATATAATCCATGGCCAGTGAATAAGATGGTTGAGCTCTGAATCAAAAAGATTTTAACGAACTCAGTTAAACCTTAGGACAGTTTACTTTTAAGAAAAATGTCGTAAAACGAATCTACAAACATAAATCATTGAGACTGATTTGAGACAGAACTAAAATTTGACAACAACAACATAACAGAACCAAAGTAAAGAAATAATTTTTAAACCGGTTTCCTTATTTCGTTATAACACCGTTTTAGACAGGCCTTTCCTGGCACTAGAAATACCGTTAAATCGAGGAATTAAAGTTATCTGGAGCCTACAATCAAGCCCGATGACTTTGTTTATTCTATGACGCGCCAGACAAGTTAAAAGATGTGAGGAATATTACAATTTGTAATTCACCAGCAGTCGAACGCTCTAACAGCAAAAAATATATAATTTTTTTTTCCTATCCTGATTGTAACACATGTAACTTTTTCAAATCTTAATGTTTCCATTTCCAGCTTCTTTCTTAAAAAGCGACTCCAGTCTAACAGGTAGCATCATTTCTTGCGTTAACAAACTCCTGCTAGTTAAATATCTTCAAATAGGAATTTTAAAAACTATTCTATCCACTCACGTCTTCCATGGGAAGGAAAAGCTCCGCAAATTAAGAACAGCGAAAGCAACAAAACGCGCATTTTACCCTCTCGTACAGAGACGATGACCGGTTGCGATCTCGATTGGGTCGAAAATAAATTTGAAGTGTTCCTAACCTGGCTGTTATAACTGCTTGCCCTGGCTAAGAAAGCCATGCCAGTCTTGTTGCCGTGGAGACAGATCTTCGCTTGCATAGCTGTGCAATAACAAATATTATCACGGTGAAATATCACCTTATATCAGCTCATCCAACGATTTCCCGTTATTACTAGATGGAAAAATTCCAAAGCTGAATTAAACCTACTTATATTAACTAAATAAATATTAACGAGTAAATTTAGCGCAAGTGATTGTCATCACGCAGGACACAACAAGTCTGAAGATGAACGTGCACTTTGAATGCAGGCCGATTTTGGCCGTGTGATGACAAATAGTAGTCTGGAACAAGAAGTAAAGTGCTCCGCTGTCAAGGAGCACCGTAGCGGTAGCGTCATTAAGTTTTCCAAGAAAAAGTCCGGCTTCTGTTCGGCCCTTAATTTTTTAATTTAATTTTTATTTCTTAATTTAATCTATTTTATTCAATCTCAATTTTTCACACTGCAGGGCCCATTTTCTACTTTACACTTCCTCAACTTCTCATACTCTACACGGCTCATTTTCCTCTCTTATCTTTCCTCACTCCACATTTTTTACTCTCTGCAGCTATGAATATACCAGTAGCCCATGGGCTCCTGTATGTACCCTTTTCCATATTGTCCACACTCTTCGTCAATTCGCTCTCTGTCATCCCAAACTCCACACATTTATTTTCCACGCCTCTCGCATTCCTAACTTCCTTTATCCACTCGTCGTTTGTCCGCACTCCACACTCTACATTCCACGTTTTCCACCGTTTCCATAGATAACAGGTGTGTGTGTCTTGGGGAGGGGGGGGGGAGGGGGTTTAAACTTTGATCCAAAAGGCAATGAATTTTATGTTACGTTAATTACAGCCTAAATACGCAAAGAAATATTGAACGGCAAATAAAAATCAAATACTTCACATTTACTTCTGATGGTTTGGTAGGTTTCCAGATCACTAGACCCTCCCTCTCGATCCACCAACAATATCCTAAGTATCCTACTTCATACCACGTGAGCAGACGACCTAACCAAGTACTACGATAACATGCAAAACCGGACGGCGAAATAATTGGATCGAGCTCATGAAGTTCAGGTGTCGCCACGCTGGGTCCCTACGTTTTAAAAATTTTGGGAGCCAAATATTTTTCCAGTAATGCTCGACATAACTCAGTCGAAAAGTATTCTACTTAAATTTATTCATTACCTCTTTTAATTCACTTCTTGCAGGGTCGCACGGCTTTTCCCAGCCTAGCTTAGGTCATTGCGCACAGCCTTCCAAATTTAAAAATCGTGGTTGTCTTTTTCCATCAAGCAAGAAGTTTTTAAGGCACCGAGCCTCTTCGACCTGTCTCGATCCAATACGAAATTCTCAGAAATGTACGTATGGGATGTGTCAAAATCTGAAGAGAGAATTTACTTTTGCTGGCAGATCTAAATAATCTTTGCTTGTAAATCAGTGGCGAGCGTAGAGCTGATACTCGCGAAGTTTAAACCTCGCTCAGCTTTTGACAGGGGTGACTCATAAGTTTTTTTTTAGCGAATCATATTAAAACTGACGGAAAAAAAAACACTGTCTCTGTCATTTAAATTATAATATCGTAAAGTTAGCTATGTTTCTTTGAGGTTATATTAGTATAGTTACCAATGATCGATTGAAAATGGTTATATACAAATTTGTCCCTTCGCTAATTTATCGTTGATCTGAAAGAAATTACTAAATGATTCAAGTTTATTACAAAAACTCTCTGTCAACAAACTTTTTCATTCTTATTGTTATAAACAGAGAAACATATGTTGTCGGGAATGGCAGATAAGCCTACGAACTGAAAAGCACTTTTGCTTATAAGAACATGCATTTAACAAATTATACTGTGATGTATTTCAAATCAGGGCTTTCAGACAGCTTTTTAAGTTCTTGTCTAGTAAAGCTCATGTATAATTAAGTTTATTTACTTTATTTACCAAAGGCCTTGGTGCACTCGGTAATTCTCTCGCAGTTCCTGACACACCGTTTTGTTGTGACGCCGGTGGTTTGACAAATCACCCTTTTTTGAAACACTCCCTGGATTGGTGGACAGCTTTCATGCACGAAGTAGAATTTAAAATTCGTTCCTTGCACCTTAAGTGAGAGCTCCGTCGAATTTATATGAGATAAGTTGAAGCATTTGGCAAGAGAGCCTTGAAACAGAGTTGTGCAGAGAAGAAAGAGAAAAGCGAAGGACGCTAAGGTTGATTTTTATTAAGTGCTAATTAGCGAGTCAACTCCAGGAAAGAGATATCAAAAATATATTTTTTTGCATACTGTACGAACTCAAAATCGTTTGCTGCTTATCAGGCCTCCTATGATAATCGCAATAAAGAAGAAGTAACGAAGAAAAGGAACATTGTTCATATTTCAGTTTCAAACGAATACGAATCACTCAGTTATATTTTATTATAAGGAAAAATTTCCAAATCGAAAAAAAATGTTCGCAGTGCTGTTTACTGAGCTGCAAGGAGGTCAAACACAGCCTGGGTTACTCATACAGTAATAAAGCGAATTCATTATTTGTGGGAATAATTAGGCCATAGTGCGTGACGTTGAGTACGGAAATAAGATTTGTTTTTCACAGCTGTAAAAGCAAGAATTCGTGGCCATGACAACATGATTGACATGGCTTACCCAGCTGGGAATAAAATCAAGGTTTGGATGGTTTGAAGTTTATTATCGGCCTAATCAAGATAACATATCATGAAACTTTAGATGATTCTATAACGGAAGAATTTATCAAAGCGAAAAAATGCTTGTGTTACTGTTTTCTACGCTCTTATTTTACGGAGCTACTGTTTCTGAAGGAAAACGTGAGTTGAAAATTTTTTATTCTAATTACAAGATATTTAACTTGAATAACGAGTATCAGTCAACAGAAAAGTTGATGCTCTCCCATTAAATTAAAATGATTAGTTTTGAAAAACGACCAATAGGTTTTCTAATGTAAAAAATTAACTTAAAATAACTGGCGGAAGTTTGTTAAAAGATTAAAAAGCTTTCACTTCTTGGTTACCGCGAGGGTCTTACGTCGTGAAGACTATTTCATCGAGTGCGTTTCTAACAAAAAGATGAAAGCATATCTCATAGACCATCCACTTTTTTCTTCAGAATGAACGACGTTCATGACTTTAATTCAAAAACTTGCCTTGTTTAAGAGTTAAATTATATTTATGTCGAGAACGGAGAAGTTACGATGGAATTAAGAAGCAGCCAGTTTTAGAAGGATTGTTTTCTTCACCTCCGTTAAATAATCTTACTTCAGCATGAGAAAAACTTAGTCGTTTGCATTGTGTAGAAAATTATTGTCTCGAAAAACTGCTTCTTTTTCGGTGACAGTGGATTGTTCATGAACGAGATAGTATTTTCCTCACCACCTGACAAAGAACAGACATGGAACAGCCAAACTCTGATTTTTGATACGAGAAAAACCCGTTCGTGGAAAGCGTTAGGTGTTGCAGTAAAATTACAATATCTTTGTCGGGAATTGATTTTGAAAGCTCGGCTCGTTCAACACATTCAAACTTTTAAGGCTCTACTGTCTAGTGTTCGGCAGCTGTGAATTCGTCGAGGTTCCATGTAAACAAAGTTCGGTTCTGAGCGGCAAAGTGGCAAAATTTTTGTTGAATATTTTGGGATCGTATTGCATATGGTGATAGAAGAAGGCAAATAGCGATGTTATTATTTCTTGTGTTCTAAATTCCGTCCTTTGATAGCAATTTGGTCAAGAATCTACCTTTTTCGTTTAACTCACCCACAGAAAATTGTACCATGAGCTCTCCCAATTGTTATTCCTTGCCGATTAGGTATACCCATGCATTTCTTACCCAAAGAAGTACATTATTCATCTTTTTAGAAATCATAAGGATAATTTTTTTTCATTTACGCCCTGGGTATGCCAAAATCCTCCCAGCTGCCTTTTAACTCGATCGTCTTAAATATTTTGTTTATTAGAGACGTTTAAGATGTTATCACACCGAGTTTTCGTTTAATTCTAAAACTTCTCAGTTGTTTTCAAGACGAACGACCTCCGGGTAGTAATGATTAATCGGCCCTCTTAAATTTCTTGTGGAGGGTTTTGAGAAGGTAATAATTCGGGATAATGCAATTGGAAATTTAACTTTTTGAGGGATATCTACCCGATGAATTGAAAAGCCAAAGTTACAATGAAACGTCCGAAACCGATTGACATAATTTTAACATTTTAAGCTCCAGTGCAACGAAATGTGATTTATTGCATATAAGAGACCTTAAGCTGTTGCGTAATTTTTAAGTTATTCAGGTATGTATCAGAGCCTCGCAAGTAAGCTGCAATTTAAGAAATTAAAGAGAAGAAGCCCATGATAACTTGGGCTTCGATGTCAGGGATCGTGCCTCCGAGATGATGGCGGGAGTATTGTAAAGTTAAGGGGTTCTTCGTTTCCGGAGAGGAATCCAATCAAATTTAAAGTTATGTACCAGGTAAAATTGTTGCACAACGTCTTTCTGTGAAGCAGCTAATCTTAAGGCTTCCCTAAGATCTTAATAATCTGTTTGATTATTCAATATTTTAATTGATTGAATGATTCCTTTCAGTTTACAGTTTGGCAGTTAAAACCGCGGACGTACAATATGCCGGCACCGATGCCACAATTCGCATCCGAATGCAAGGCTCAAAAGACGGAAAGATAGAAAGAGAAATAAAAGGAAGCTTTGAACAGGATGAGTAATGATGATGAAAATTATTAACATTATTATGATAATGATGATGACAACGACAACGAAGACAATGACGATAGCGGTGCCAATGGCAACCTAAGAAGTTGATGATTATATGACTACAAGAAGTTGACGATGAAGTTGATGATGATGGTCGATCATATAATGATCGGTCAAATAAACTATGCTGCAAAATCTGAGCATTATGATTTTGAGCGTCCTCTCTGAAAACAAGGCATCGTGCCGAAAATTAAGCTCAATAATTTTCATGATGCTCAATTTAATTAAGCTAAAGAAAAATAGCCTTTAAGAGCCGCTAAACCCCTTCTCTGACATTTCTACCACCAACGAGTAAACCTGGCTAAGAATAAAAGGCCTAAGGAGGCTTGAACACAACATTTAGGTAAATCAAAATTCTAAAGTGCGGGCAAGGAAAGCAGGCTTACTGTTGACATTATTTAGGATAAAGAATTTATCGTTCGTTGAACTGTGACATCAATGAATGTTTCAGAAGTTTAGTCGTTATGTCAGCATTACGCTCGATGCTCTGACTTTAGCGTTATACCAAAAAGTGTGCCAGCATGATTAATCTGACCTAAATTTTAATTGCTTAGTTCGTGCTTTACAACAATAAAATCTACCATGTATGTGGAGAACAATCTTTCATGCATGTAAACTGCTTTGCATCTAAAAACTTTGCTTCATCATAAATTTTGTCGTTTTGATAAGATTTTGAGTATAAGTTGCATTATTTCTCTTCCACGACGTTTAGTACTGACAACATTGATGTAGACGACTACGACATTGGAAATGTCACAGGAATGGACATTAAACGTGATAGCAGTGGGATTTGGCCAGATTGGAAACTTGACAAGGTAAATTGCTCATAAAACTGAGGATATACAAAATACTTGTAGTTTTGTAGCGTATTTACTGAAACTGGGAGGCCAACAGGTGATCAAAACCAATCCGAGGACAGAAGTGAAACTGGCGATAGACTCCAACTTTTTTAAATGCAGCCAAGTATGTGTAGGGCACAGAAAGGTAACAGCTCAACTGGATCTTTGACCGTTGCCTTTTTCACTTTTTCAGTGTTAGTTTAACGTCAGATGTTGGTATTTCAGTATTTTCGCATGCTTGAAGACCGCAGGAGTGTAACTTAAAAAAATCATCTTCCGCATTGTGTCTTTGGCTGTTTAAGAAAATAATTAACGAGAAAGCGAGTTTCACTATATGATCTATTTCGGCCAAGTGTATGAAAGGCTTGAATTGTCCTATAGTTTTTTCTAGGCGGCCTGTTTCAGCAGATCTATTGCAGAACAAAAATTTTCATTTTTAGAAAATGTCATCTCTCTTTTATGTACAACAAGTGAAGTCTAATAAAATTCCGTCAATAGTCTTCACGATCACAAATGCTTGAGTTGTGTATATAATTGTGATATTAAAATCACTATTAGTTAAACATAATGTGATATCCTCCTGGGTCATAGGAAATTCATTGTATCGTTTCTACCTTTCTAGATCACCATCCATGTCGCTGGTGCCGTAGACAGCATCTTCAATTATAACGCCTGGGTCCCCAAAAACAAGTGGGTTAAATTAACCCGTAAGTAACTGTACTCACCTTGTGCGTTGCTGAGATATATGTTTTACGTGAATATTGATCAGCCAAGAGAATTCTTCGCATGAGTAAGATTCGCAGCACAAATTTGGCTATTTTTCATGCTTTTGAGATAAAAAGTAATTTGGTTAAGTCTTTTTGGCCTAAGAGTCACGAGGGTAAGACTACGCATGCTTATGGGTTTGAGGGAAATATCTGGAAATATCAGCCTTGGACATTTAAAAAAGAGCATGCTTTGTAAAAATGCCGACAAGGATGGGTCATTTTAATATTGATGGGGAGAGGAGTTTTCAAAAACTGCAAAATGACTCCTCTGATTTCTTTTTCTAGATGTCAGTTTTAAGGTTTAGCGACTTTTTGGGAACAAATGTTTGCAATGCAAAAAAATAGAAATTTCTGGTGAGAGCTAAAGTTTTCAGGAATTTCTGATCAAGGTAGCGGAACATTGACAAAAAATATAACGGAATATCGTCAAATTTTCGAATTATTAATTAATCAAGAAGAGAGAATATTTCTTCAGAATTTTTTCTTGTACGGAAGCTAATTTTTTGTATAAATGACCATATGCGAAACTCGCAATATTACGGTAAGCACCCGCATTTTCGTGCCAAGAGGAAAGACTCAAGACTTGTGTTTTAAACTTTTACACTACACGTCAAAGAACTCGTTAAGGATTTCTTGGTCGATCGTCTTCTGTGAGTTATACTGTTTCTTAATGAGTTAATTTCCTTCATTGTTGCTTAGTCTGAATTGTCTTTCAGTCTCTTGTCCAAGTGGATTTCGCATAAATGCAAAGGGTTACTGCGATGGTGAGTTGCTATTGTGTTATATTGATTTGGTCATTGATCTAATCTTTTTTTAGCTGGGTTCCCTGTTCGCCAGTTTTTCCCGCCTTTTAGATCACATAACCTCCGTGACTCGGAATGTTCTGTGTAATGTCGGTCGTTTGGCTGTTTTGTTATTGATACTTACATTGTTAATTGCATGCTATGGCACCGCATATTCAATTAAAGTAACGAAGTCTGCTACTATAAAGTTGGAGAAATTTACATCATTTACATTGGTTCGTTGGTCTTTACAAAACTATTGTTTTATGCGTCGGCGTTCGTACATTACAACATGAGCGGTCGTGTACGTTGAGACACAAGAGAAATTAAAACCTCACTGTAAAATATTTAATTGAACTTCAACCTTTAATCAAGCCAATAAAAACTGTCCATTTTCTGGAATATGGTGAATTGAGACAACTATGGATTGACTAAGTTGATTGTGTCAGTGTCCTAGGTACTTTTTCAAATCATTTATAAAGTTCTAAGACGTTTTCGCACAGGGGGAAAAATTCCCTGCAAATCAGAGCAATCCAGAAATGGATGTATGTTAGGGCGTGGTAGGGGAGGTTTGGATGGGGCTGTGCCACTGAAACAAGGTCCTTTTTGCTGCTCTTCTTTAAAATCGAGTAGAATCTAGGCATTCTTAGTCAGCCCTTAAGAAAAAGCAGATTTGGAGCTGATTCAATAACACATTTTGATTCGTATTGGTTTCAGTCTTGGATGTGGATGAATGCAAACAAAATCCCCCCATTTGTGTACCCCCGGCCGAGTGTCATAACACCGTGGGCTCATACTACTGCCAGTGTCCACGTGGTTACGTCAAAAAAGCAAATTCAAACACTGAGTGTGAAGGTATTGCGAAAAATGTCTGTATCTTATATTGAGTTTTCATAACTATTGCCATAGCTGTTATTGTCATGCTTCATCATACAAAACATTAATCTAACCTTTCGGAAATTCTCTTTAAATGTGCGAAAAATGCGACTACGGCACTGCTATTATTTTTTTGAAAAGGACTCAGTCATCTAGCCAATACAAGCAGAGCCACATTGCATAGCTCTAACTATCTCAAATAAATATTAATCTGAGTCAAGAATACCATTTGGTGAAGGTCTGGATTGTGTAAACTGTTATTTACCGTAAATAGACGGAATAAAGAGAAATGAACCCACCTCTCCCCTAATTGTGCTTCTCTATTCATTAGATGTGAATGAGTGCAATCAAGGTCAACCGTGTGATCCGGTGACGTCAAAATCTTGTGAGAATCTTCCTGGTGATTACAAGTGCATTTGCAAGGATGGTTACCAGAACTCAAATCCCAAGAAATGCATAAGTAAGAATCCCCTTGACAATCGGCTTGAAATTTTGATGAAGTCATTTTCTAGTGAGCGCAAAAATGCATGTTAAAATACACCTTGGTAATTGATCATGGAAAATTGCCGCGCATCCTCGCTAGTTATCAATTATTGTTCCACCACACCGCCATAGGGCAATGAACCAAATGTAATTTTCATCTGATTGTACGAAACTAGTTTCCAGCAAAAAAAAATTGAAATTACTTCGCTTTATTGAAACGCCCTTCCTGGAAAAAACAAAATATAATCATAGAATATAGCGCGCTCTATTGCGTTCGCTTTGAAAAAGTTTTTCTCAGTGCAAGTATTTCTTTAATGTAACTAGGTGCGAATAAACTTCGTGGAAAATAAATATTGGGGCAAAATGCGATTTAACTTTAATTACAGAAGATATGTCTCGGTCGTGAAAAAGAACTTTAAGTTTGTCGACTTTCTTACTCTTTCTTTTTTGTTTTTTTCTTTGTTTTTTTCTTTGTTTTTTTTTAATCATTATCCCTTTCTTTTATTTTTTCCAGACATAAATGAGTGTTCTTTGGGTACAGACTCTTGCGACAAGTCTATCTCAACCTGTCACGACGTCGGTGGAACCTATTTTTGTGTCTGTAAGGAAGGTTACACTCAGGGAGCCAATAACAGGATTTGTCAACGTAAGCTAACTTGAATGACTTCTCGTTGAAGCTGATCAATAACATCAACGAAAAAAAATTTACTAATCAGATGTCACGAACCAGACTTAGAATGCTCAACTGCGAGAGAACTCTTCAGTTGACTTTGATGATGACTTCCCCTAAGGTTGTTGAAACGTTAGTCTCTGTTTCCATCAACAATCCTTCTCAGGGCTTTTCTCACCCGGACAATGAGACCACATTATCAAACATTCTATTAGATGTTTAAGAGCAAAACAGAAATGCACATTTGATGAGGAATGTTGAAACAAGCAGTTTTAAGTCCATTTAAAATTGTACACAGTATACAAGAAATATGGGTTGCCGCAACTTAACTTGCAGATTTTACGTTACGGCATTTTTATGTTTACTGTCTCCGATGCGACGAGCGGCGCTTCTACGAGGGCGGCGATTTTAAGTACTTAAGTCCGCGACTTTTTGCTCAACCTGATTCCATTTCACATCCATAAAACGAATTACGCCAGTCAAATATGGCCGCAGTCTCGTTCAAAATCTTTCGTATCCGCTTCTGTAGAATCTGAACGCGGGAGATCTGGAAGCAACTTTGCAAACCCAACAACAGTATTCCCCGCTAAAGAGCCACACCCCCCTTTCTTTTAAAGCTAAGTGGTTCTTTTCTTTTTCGTCCAAAAACCAGCCGTCAAATGTGGTGCCCTTAGCGTACCCTCCAGAAGCAATGTGACACCACCAAGATGCACTCAACTGGATTCTAATGTCTTTGGTGATAAATGCGTGATGACCTGCAAAGACGGTTACGTCATGGATGACATCCAACACGGAACTCTTACCTGTAGCAAATCTGGCAGGTGGGAGGGAAACATGGGCACGTGCAACCGTAAGTATAGGAAATCTTGTGCTTCTTGATATATTCAGTCAACTGCCTTTCTACTCACAACTTTTTCAAAATTGGGCCCTATTTAAGTGAGAAAGAGGGTTGAAATTTTTCCGATGTAATTGCTGCATCTCGGTTACCGAGATGGAATTTTCGATATTGCTGAGGTTCACTGCTCATCTCGCAAACTTAGGCGATTTTTTTTCCCAGAATGAACGGGAGAGAAAAAACGTAGTACCACCAATCGAGGATCCCCATGGGGTTAGCTTCGAGTTGCAACATGGCAAAGAAAAAATCAACCGTTTGGCGCAAAAATTGACAAATTTTAACCGTTAGACGTGAAAAAAGTGAACCGTATTTTCTTATTAACCGCAACGGAAAGAAATGAACCGTTAGCTGTACAATTGCAAAATTTTACTCGTTTACATTCCTCCATTGAGGCCTTCCTAATCGGGCAAGCCAACACGAGGGGGCTGGGAACCAACTTACCTTTCTCATTTATTTTGCCTCGTTTCGATTTATGCAAAAGTTGAAAAGTCTCCACAATTGGAGTGGAAGTGTTTAGTGGTTGGTAAAAAATTGGTCGTGTGTGGAAAAAAATACAACTAAATTTTGTATATGTGTTTTGACAGCTGTTCAGTGTCCTGCCTTGCCAGCCATTGCAAATGGAAATATATACCCCTCAACATGCACAACTACTGGCGTAAGTTACACACATTTGTGTACGTACAGTTGTAGAAGCGGTTATCAGCTCTCAGGGTTGGGGAGCAGACAATGCCTAAAGGACAAGACTTGGAGTGGAGTGGCACCGGCTTGTAGTCTAAGTAAACAATAACAATTTCAATTTTCGTGTTGTGTATTACTCTGTTTTCTTTGTTAGTCTGTTTTGTTTTCTTACATTTAGGAAAAAAGCTATCGATTATGAGTAAACTCGGACATTCTTTTCGACTTCATCTTTAACTTTCTACTTTTGCAATGAAAGAGGAAACAAAAGAGTATTTTAAGGTGGCCATCACTTTCTCTATTCATTTTTCCATGCAACTTTAAGGAAAACAAATAGGAGAACATTGTTTCTTATCTGCATTTAATACTATCTAATTCTTAATGACAAAGGAAGGAATTCTTTACTAAACTAGACTTAGTTTTGATAAAACCTGCGAACTTAAAGTAAAGGATCGTTCTGAAATTTCAACTTGGAACTCATCTTATGAACGGTCTTAATTGTGTTTTATCTTAATCAACATCATGCTTGTTTTCGTTCTCGTTGTTTGTTTTGCTATTATTGTCGTAGTCATCGATAACAATATCAATATTATTATCATTATTACTATCTTTATCGTCATAGTTATCGTTATCATTATCGTAATCGTTATCGTTATCGCGATTATTATCGTTATCGTCATCATTATTGTGATCATTATCGTTATCTTTATCGTTATTGTGATCATTACCGTTACCGTTATCATTACCATTATCATAATAAATCGTTATCGTTATCGCTCATTACCATTATCATCCTTGTCATCGTCATCGTCATCGTCATCGTCATTTTCATCGTCACCGTAATAGTCAGTGTCACTGTAATTGTCATTCTCATAATAACCATTGGTTTTGTGGTAATTGGATATGTGGAAAAACACGCGGAAATATCAGCAAGTGTGAAATGTTAACTTCATGTCACTGACGAGAAGCTGAGCGGTGAGTTGTGACAAAATTTTGCTTGACTAGCCACAACAAATTACCATACGATAGTGTGTTGATTTTGTTTTCAGTTGTAAGCAAGCCTTGGATCGAGTGTCCGGATAACATAAGACAAGTTTTAGCCCCAGGAAAAGATAAAGCTGATGTTAGCGCTGTGTGGAAGTTGCCCGTTTCGAACGTGCAGGAAATGAAAATCAACCCGCCTGAAATCTCCAAAGATTACCTCTTCCCTCCAGGGATGACAAAAGTCGATTGGACAGTGTCCAACTCAGCAGGAACCGCTAGCTGTTCTATGTATGTTACTATCAGTGGTAAGTGACTTAGTGAACGCATCCTCTGCTTACAAAATGATGAGGCAGCGTTACAGCGGTGGAACAGCTTTATAGATGTCACGCCATACCCGCGTGAAGCTTAAAACAAAGTTTCCTAATCTGAACACGTTTAAAGATCTCGCTTATGCATAAAAGTAACTTTAGAATGGGTGTAAAGATCCAAAAGAATACAAATTTGCCACAGCCAAAACCCGAAGAATGTGACGACAATTTTTTTTTTCAGATGAAGAGCCTCCCAAGGTCGTGAGCTGTCCCAGCGATATCTATCAAATTTCCGACAAACCCAAGAATGTTTCTTGGATTGAGCCGACCTTCAGTGACAACGTCGGAGTTACAAATGTGGAGAACCAATACAAAAGTGGCGATGTTTTCCAGTTTGTTCCAACTAAAGTTGAATACAGAGCGTTCGATGCAGCAGGAAAAAGCGCAAAATGCGAGTTTACTGTGACACTCAAACGTAAGTTCTGCCTGATTTGTTCTGAATTTTTTTAGGGACGACCTGAATAATGAGTAAGGTCACGAAGTTCTGTTCTTGGGAAAGAAATTTTACCATTTCACATGGAAACTAACCTAACCGTTCATTGATATGTATCTCTCCCCCAACCGCACAAATGTTGTTGTAGCTCGAGCTGCACGGAAGAGGCTAATCCTGAAGGAGAGATAGGTCAGCTACGAAAGGTTCCTATTTTTCTTCCAGTACCGTGCACGTAATATTCACGCAGAAATAATGAAAAACCTAATCGTACTAAATAGAAAGCCC
This sequence comes from Pocillopora damicornis, assembly GCF_964200805.1. Taxonomy (NCBI): domain Eukaryota; kingdom Metazoa; phylum Cnidaria; class Anthozoa; order Scleractinia; family Pocilloporidae; genus Pocillopora; species Pocillopora damicornis. Next base: position 3,350,644 of record NC_142682.1, on the reverse strand, counting down.
GAAGGTGCGTTCAAAAATTATCGAAGATGGGAAAACGTAGGCTCCTTTCGTAAGAGTTTATAAAGGAAAATGAAAGCTATAGTTGCACGTAGAGCGTCTGAGTTCGACTGAATGATTATATATGAAAGTCATGTACGTGAATTCCGGATCAATCGACTGTCAAAGTTTTTTGTTAATCATGAGCCAAATCACTAAGCGGTCTCTTGCAATGAAAAGTACCATAACAACATATTTAAATCTCTAGGACCGTCTTGCCACGACCCTGATGGCCCTGTTGGTGGCACCAAATCATGTAATAAGGTCAGCAGTGCATCTTCATTCTGCACCGTTCAGTGCCCCAGTGGAAGCAATCTGTACAAGCCACCACCTAACGTTTATTTTTGGCAGTGCAAAAATGGAGTCTGGAGTCCTTCTAACACAATTCCGGATTGTGTCGGTAAGACAAGTATTCGATGTTTTTCTCTTATTTGTTGCTAACGAGAGTAGGTAGCGGACGAGAACGAAAGCGAAAACGAGGATCAGGAAGAGGAGGAAAAGAAAGACAGAGGTTGGAGGACAAGGCGGAGGACGGGGACGAGGGGGAGGGGATGGAGGAGGAAGAAGTCAAGGACAAAAGGAGGAGGACGAGGACGAGAAGGAGGATGGGGACGAGGAGGAGGGGATGGAGGAGGAAGAGGTCGAGGGCAAAAGGAGGAGGACGAGGACGAGAAGGAGGATGGGGACGAGGAGGAGGGGATGGAGGAGGAAGAGGTCGAGGACAAAAGGAGGAGGACGAGGACGAAAAGGAGGACGGGGACGAGGAGGAGGGGATGGAAAAACAAGAGGTCGAGGACAAAAGTAGGAGGACGAGGACGAAAAGGAGGATGGGGACGAGGAGGAGGGGATGGAGGAGGAAGAGGTCGAGGACAAAAGGAGGAGGACGAGGATGAGAAGGAGGATGGGGACGAGGAGGAAGGGATGGAGGAGGAAGAGGTCGAGGACAAAAGGAGGAGGACGATGACGAGAAGGAGGATGGGGACGAGGAGGAGGGGATGGTGGAGGAAGAGATCGAGGACAAAAGGAGGAGGACGAGGACGAGAAGGAAGAGGAGGAGGACAGAAGGATGAGGACAGGACGATATCGAGAACGACGAGAAGGAAGACAAAGACGAGGACGAGATCGAGAATGACGAGAAGGAGGACGGGTAGGAGGAGGAGGACAAGGACGAGATCGAAAACGACGAGAAGGAAGACGGGGACGAGGACGAGGAGGGGGACAAGGACAGAAGGATGAAGAAAAGGACGAGATTGAGAGCGACGAGAAGGAGGAGGAGGGAGACAGGGAAATGAAGAGGATAAGGAGGACATCGAGGGAGAGGAAGAGGAGGACAGAATATGGGCGAGGACAGGATGAGGAGGAGGGAGACAGAATCAGGACTATGACATGGAAAGAGCGACGAGGACGAGGAGGAGGGCGGAAACGGGGAAAGGAAGAGTAGAGGACGAGGAGGATAACTGAACGAGGAGAAGGAGCGCAAAGCAAGGAGGGGGAGGAAGACAGTACTTCCAACTGAGAACGAAAACTAGTTTTAACAGGGTCTTTGAGACCTGGAATCGCTTCTCTGTAGACATTAACTTCGAAGCTAAGAGCAGCAAGAGGATCAGTAGAAGTAGAAAAAATCCATTGCTTCGCCATGTTTCCTTCTTATTTAATTATTTGGGCAAGTATTTTGCCATTTATTTGGGGTCAATATTGCTTTTTCTTTTTTTTTTCTTTAATGTCCAGTTAGATTATCCATTAAACTATAATAAATACATAAAAATACACAAAATTAGATAAGAAAAACGTAAGTGGAAAGCTTGAGGTAAGACAAGAGTCAACTATGTCGGAAGTTTTGCGCAGTAGTGGTGGGAGGGAAGTAAATTTTCTGCGCATGTCAGAATTCTACTAAGTCAGACATACTATTTGCAGTGTCCTCCAAAAAAGACCCGAACACGACGTGCGAAGAAGGTCGAATCGAAATGACAGTAATCGTCTTTTTTAAACAGGAATTGCATTGTGGTGAGTGATTTGGCTTACAGTTGCGTGAAAAGCTTTCTGTGGATGAGATTGGGTATGAAAAGATGGTCGCCCTTCTTACATCTTACTCCAACCCATTTAAGGGAAATCTTTGTCAAAGCGTTTTATTAGGTAACATAGTAGCCAGGTTGACAATTTACATGATTAAGCTTGCAATTATTTTAAAGGATATAGAGTACTTTTGAATGGGAATTTTTAAGATAAAAACATTCCATGCTACTTATGGTTCCAATTTAGGTTTTTATTTTATTTTTCAAAAATCGATGTCTATTTTCGATCGAAGGGCAGACAGAAGTGAAGTGTAAATTGCGGTCACTTTTTCAAATTACTTTTGATTCCTACGAAGGGTTAGAGCCATTGACAGAAGAAGGGATGATGTTACTAAAAACTAATAAAACTTAGAGGACTAGAACACAGTTTTTGCAAAGAGGTGTAGTTGCTTGACAAAAAGCGCCCACAGATTTAATAAACACTGAGCCGTACTTTTGGAAAAGGGTCACGAGATAATGTGGGTAGAATGGTAAATAAAATGATTAATTGGAAGGAAAGCCATTTCAATACGAGCTCAGAAGTGAGACTTTATAGTCATTCAAGGTTCGACTTCAAGGCATTGAAAACAGTGTACCGGAGGTCATATAGATTTGGTTTGATAGTTCAAGCTATCTTTTCCTTTTTTAAAACCTTTCTACAGGTAAGTGTCCTGCTGGCATGTACCAATCCTCGAATACTGATTGCAGTCCATGTCCCGCGGGAACTTACAATGACCAGCAAGGACAAACACAGTGCACGCTTAAGTGTCCCGCGGGTACTTCCTCGTTACCGGGAGCAAGTTCCGCTGTTGACTGCCGAAGTGAGTTGTTTCAGTTGTACATATAGGCATTTAATACGCATGCGCCAAGAATAACAGAATATTAGAAAAAAAATTAGTTTGCTTTCTGTATTTATAAAAGTCACGTTGTGATATTTTGAGTTAGAAAAGGTAATAGACAACAAAGACACCAAAGAGGTAGGAACATACAGAAAAAGGACTGAGGATTGGTAGTTTCAACGTTTTTAGTTACATTTTTACGATCTATTTTTCTGACATAGCTGAATGAAGTTTGCCCATGCCACGAATTCATTTGTGAGCTCGGGGCAATAGTATATATTAATTAGAAAAGTTAAGAACTTTACGACCCTTCATCCAGTCAAACCACTATTTGGCTAGCCTAAACTAACAACTGTGGCAAACGAGCGCCTAGCACTCATATCGACATACATGCAGTGCAACCTGTACAAACTGCATTTTCGGGGTCAAAATAGAAGAGCTTGCGGCTGAGTTTTGATAAGTCTGCAAGGATAGAGCTATGGCGCACAAAGGCCCTTCTCAGCCCCTCTTATAGAACGGCCTGCAATGAAAGTTTTAAGATAAACCCTTGTACTTACGTACTGATCCTGGGAAAAAAACCGCGCCGCTCTTCAATTTCCCCAAGAGTGTGCCATTTTAGTACAATGTTGTTATGGTTCCGTACGTGGTCCCACGTGTGCAGTTCCCCCGCTCCCCTACCCTCCACGGCCTCATTTCAATAACATACTAAGATATTTAAAATGCAAAGTAACGTGGACAATTTCTACCTTACAATCTCCTTGACAAAATGCAATCCCACCCTTTCTCGGATAGTATGCAACTGGTTAGCAATTTCAAAAGAAGGTATCATTACATTTCAATCTGACTTGTACAACCGAACAAGAATATTTTCTTCCCTTAAAGATCTTTTAATCGGGAGAAATATGAGATATGATATGATTTAAGCATTTAACTGGCCTTTGTGTGTTGTGAAGTCCATAGAGCGATCGGCCAATAAAATGCGATAAAAAATAAGTTTTACGATGGGTCTAGTTACCAACAACGTTGATTATCAACCAAGGAATTTGAGGCCTGATGTGACGCTTATATACACCAAATGTTTATTTCATTCTAGACTTATGTCCCCCTGGAAGGTTCTCCTCTGATGGCCTGGGACCGAATTGTCTGGATTGTCCACGTGACACATATCAGGACAAACCTCAGCAGACAGATTGTATCTCGTGTCCGAACGGAGCCAGCACTGTCGCAGCAGGCTCAAGTTCGCTTAATGATTGTGGAGGTTTGTTTATTTTTGCCTGCAAATGCCGTATTGTTCCTGGCCGGTAAGAAAAGTCAAGGTCGTACGGAGTACGTACGTACTCGCTGAATGATCGTGTATTTAAATTTCTGAGAGTGATACACACCCTTGTAGAGAGATTTCATTCCTGGAGTAACAACTATGCCATGAAATGTAATCATTACTCTTTCATCCTTTTGCAAGTATCACCAGAACAATCGTTTACCATGTTCTTGAACCCGTGACATCTCGAGGTTTTCTGGTATATCGAGCTAATCTGAGCTAGTGCTCTAGAGCGTGAACTGAAAGTAGGTTGGGAATTCATAACCATGGACTGGACTATGGTTCTACGGAGTATTCAATTGACAGTGGCTCTTCATTTTGCAGTGTAAGATATCCCAGTGTAGGGTATAACGCTCACGTTACCCTACTTATCAGTGATCATATTTCGCTTTCGTTTGTAGCGAAACCAAAAGTCTCTTTGGCTCAGCAAGAGGTTACCATAGATGAAAAGGAAACCATTTCACTCGACTGTTTTGCACGCGAAAAGCCAACGCCCATATTCACATGGAAATTCTTGCGGGACATTCCTCGTAAGTAACAGATCTTGTTTTCTAGGAGTTTGCCTCCGTTCTGAAGCAGAGGGACAGGGAAAAATCGGAGGATGCATAGACTGTTAGTTAACTGTTTTTGATATAAATAAGTTATCATTCGGATCTAATTCAGCCTTGATACATTGATTGAAAGTTCAATCCTTGAACTTTCACAACTTTGGTATTTGAATTTTTCGTCCCATTAGTATCGGGAGATTCTTTTGACCGTACTGTCTATTTGATTTTGGACCCTATAATTTTAGAAGCTCCTAGGAACTAATGTATGGAGGTTGTATTCCAACATCCAGAGAAGCATGCTGAGGGATGACATGTACTACGGTATATGCAACTGTAGAAATCCTGGTTACGCGCCCTGAAACGATCTCGTAACGGGGTTTGGTTGTGTTTATACTTAATGCTCTATCTCTCGATATTTTTTGAAGGCTTTCTACTTTCAACCTTATTCTGAGAGAATTGAAAAAATCATTTTCGAGTTTTCGCTGTTCCTCGTGAGTACTAAGTCGATAGCAGAAAGGTTACAATTGGCAAAAAAGGGAGGCGCTCATAAATGAATTATAAACATAGAAAATGTAAGTTAGGGCAAATAGGCTTGATAAAGAAATCCTCAATTTCAAAAGATTTAAAAATAGTTTTTTTTTATTTTCAGCGGCATTCCTTGGGAAGATGTCGCAAGGAAGCTTGAAAGATGCTGATGGAACTGTGATTGGTTCACGTCTGACAATTACAGGAGCCACAGTCGAAAACACAGGGTCCTACGAGTGTACCGCCACTAACACCCATGGCACTGATATGGGACTGTCGAAACTCACTGTTAAAGCAGTTATTAATAGTAACGAAGGCTCTGGTGCTTAGATGATTTAAGGCAAGTTTTTTTTTTTTTCTGAAACGTTCATTCCATGTCGAAGAAGCCCTGCAAACTTTGGCGCGACTTTACTTTCTGTGTTCACTTCATGTTCTAATTCTTTCATTTTAATCATAGATCCAGAAGATTAATTCTGCAGTTCTTGGAGGTGGAGGATCCCATAAAAGGCGTAGAAGTAAAAAGAATTCGAAAATGTGTAATTACAGAAATAAAAACAATCTATAATCAAATTGTTACAAGGGTCCTCTCATTGGTGGTTGTGCACAGGGTGGGGTGGGTGGGTAAGTGGGAGGAGTAGTAGTCATCACACTCTCTTTGGGACTCTACAGATCTCATTTTCGAAGTCGAGGCACCAGACTTGCAAGAAAATAAGTATATTTCAAGTCTATACTAACGTATGAAAGACACTGACAACAATAAATAATAAGTACTATACTACAGCTATGTCAGTTTTAAAACATCGCAGGAATTCACCTTCCATGAGCCTCATTTACAGTTATACAACTATATTTTGGAAGCATGCTAGACTGTCTTAATAACAGATGTAAGGTAAAAAAAAAACTTTTTCAAAGCCTAAGAATATAAAGAGATGGAAAGCTAAATGACTAGAGTGCTGAACCCTCTATGATTTGATGCCAAACTCGTCAGCTTTGGAGAGCCACAAATGTTTTTCTCCATCGATGCGATGACGGAATTCCCAGAGCACTGGAGTTCCCAAAGTGCTAACATTGTCTGGAAGTACCTGAAAATAACCACACCAAAAAAATTTCCATAAATAGGGAAACATTTCACTAAGAGAAAGAAGGAACTCTCTGATACTTTAACCCCAAAGTACCGCGAAAGCAGACTTTGGGTTAAGGGAGCAAGAGAGATCAACTGAGGTGATTCTGCTAGGATTAACAATGTCGACAGAGTCACGTGACGAAAAAGAAGAAAGAAAACATAACACATACGAACCTAATGATGTCTCATTTCATCATAGAATTCCTAGAAGCTCAGTGGTAGAGCATCGGAGAGCAGAATCCGAAGGTTTTGTGTTTTATTCTTCTCTACGAAATCAACTTTTTTCTTTGTCTCAGGCCCGTGAAAAGACGTGTAACATGTTTATCAATAGTTAAATTTAGTTTAAGTCCCTCAGCTAAACGAACACACAATTTTTACCTCGACGTTCAGCATTTTCCCGCCAATTCCAAGACAGGCGCCGTATAAAGGCTTTTCCTGTATCTGTCCTCCTGGTACTTCCTGCTTTGCACAACCCTTAACAGGCAGCTGCAATTCCTTGATGATGTCATCATCTAGTGTGACAATGTCACTTCCAGAATCCACCATAAACTTCACCCTCCGGTGTGGGACAGCAGCAGCGCCTTCATTCGGGTTATCCCGCTTATCTTGCGGATCACGGGCAAAAATGTCAGCTGTGAGACAAAGAAATTTACCGAACCTGTAAGGGAAGTTAAGATACCTACTCGTAACCCACACGGCATGAGAACGAATTTTCTTCCGCCCGTTTTTCTTTTTTTTCTCTCTTTTTTTCCCTTCTCTCGATCTGATCTGTTTTCGTTTCCTTCCCCCTTTAACTGGAGCTCCCACCGGGGCAAAATATCAATACGTTGACGCTCTAAATCACAGATAAAAAAGACCACTTTTCAGGGGGTACTCTAAGAGATAAACTTCTCACGTTGTATAAGCTCTGTACGTGCTCTACTCACCTTCCACCCCTCAACTGCTCATGCTCTTCCCAGGCTCCCTCTGCCATTACTGTTCCGTAACCCAGCAGGCTCTGAGCTGAAAAGAATCTGCCATAAGTTTTAAGTAGACCAGACCTGTATTCACATTTTGGTTACCACAAACTTCAACTTTATAACTGTGATAGCTAATAACTTTTGCAGACTGTATAGGGATTCTCTTCTGGCGGCTATAGAAAAGAGTTTTTCAAATGTGTAAACACTCGATTGCAAAATCGTTGACACCTTAGAAGCATGAATCATGAACGATGAGACCCTGAGGCTACATGGGAAATCTTCATGCATTTAAGTTATCAGCGCTTTACTTTTCGGAGGAAAATCTTAGTTTATGAGAATTCTTTTCTTTCAGGAAAATCGTTTATCACGTGCAACCAACTGAGCAACTGTTGTGGTTATCATGTACACACGTGAGTGTACCCATAAGGCCATTTGATCTCACCATTCACTGCTTACGCTTTTAGGTGTCAACGCTTTTTCAATCGAGTGCACATCGGTGGATACATGACGGTGTATGTTTTCACACTAAGATCTGTTTCTCATTCTCATTACTGTCTGCCACACAAGTCTTATCGCTTCAGTTGGGAGAATTTGGTATCGGATCAACTTATACCTCCCCAAATTGATATATTTCTTTGTTACATCACCTATTGTCTGCTGGACATTGCATCGTTATTGTTAGAAGAAATTATGTCCTGGTCACTCATGGGAGCTAAACCTGTTAACATTTTAAAATTTCTTGAATCATTTTCTAAATAGTTGATATTACCTTCCCTGAAAACCCTCTTTTTGTGTCCTGGGAGGTTAAAATTTACGCCGTCCAGAGACCGCAGGCTCAGACCAGAGCATCGGGCCAAACTTGTCAATCCAGAGGCCTGGAACTGCTCATAATACTGACCAAGGCCCAGAGAGTCCAGCCAAATTTTCATAAGTCTCGCGTCTGAAAGAAAACATCTTATTTAATTTTTCAAATGATAGTTCTCTTTTTGTCGCACCCCTTCCACTGCCGAGATATGAGAGCTGATTCTTTTAGAATTCCATACCTTATCATTGCTCTCTGGAGCAGCGAATCTGGTATTGTTTATCAAGATCATATCACTAATTTGATGTTATCATTCATTCTCACGACTATTTTGCTAAATATGGTATTAAATATATACGGAGAAATTGTATATCAATCTCTGCTGGTAGTGTTGAAGGAGCTATGCTACTGTCTTGGCTTCGATTTTCGTTGAAGAAAAAATGTTATCAAATTAGGAAAAAACAAAACATGCAGGACAAGGGATTGCAAAGAGTTTACCCTTAAACTCCCATGATCTGATTTTTAATTCTCCCCTCTCGCTGCTATACATTTTCACGACGCCCGATGATACCTGAATTTTTGTTTATTGGCGCCTGTCAACTCTATCGATCATTTTTGTAGCTATCAGAGTCTTGGCTGCTAAGTTAAGATGCCATGCTTTATCACAGAATTTCGATGGTTTTCCTTCAAAAACATATATTCTGTTGATTTGAAATTTCTTCCTTTAGATCCAACGAAACAGTCGTGAAGGACATCAGATTTGTGATGTAAAATAGAGGCACTTATCAAAAATAGTTTTCAAAGATGAAATAATTGGAAAACCAACATGCTAGCTATCTTGAATTTGCTGCTCATTTCATTGTGTCGCATTGTGATAAAGTTGTACAAGGCTTGTTAGCTTTTTTTTCTAACGATCCATTAGCAAAACGAAGGACTTTTGAATGTAGTAAAATCAATTGCATAAGTTATAACCTGTTTATATTGTTTTGACATTCGTGATGTCTCGATAAAAACCATTGTTCACCAACACGTGTTTTACGCCTCAGCGCGTCGCGAAATTTCCTTTCAGTTAATGAACGCCCTGTACTCGAATGAATATCGATCAGTTTATTTCTCAGTTAATCGCCAAGAGTTTTAAAAATTACAAATGCTCCATGGCGACCGAGTTTCATTAAGCACACTCGATGTATTCGTCTATAATTAATGAGTTTTTATCTCCCGGCTCGTGTTGAAACTTTTGCTTAAGTTATATCTTGAGCTCGTTGATCACGTGACTCGTCTCCTATTCATCCGCGAGTCAATATTTGCATGAAAGAAAAGGTACCACGCGCTTTTGAAAATACACTTAGCGGGCCAACTATTATCCCATTTTGCTTAAGTTTTCCAGTACTTGAAGGAAATAGGATACGAGAGAAACTAGAAAGAGACCTGGCACCTCACAACACTTTTCAGTGGGTTACTGCGTACTTCTGACCAATGAGGAATGTTATCGATGACAGCTTTCCTCCGTTTGTGTCTGTTCATTCATAAAGCCCTTTTTAAAGATTTATCTCTTTCTAGTTAAGAGTCTCTTTGTTTTTCTTAAGACAAAGTGTTGGGCATTTATCCTTTTTTTAATCGCCATTCCAGACTGACTTTACTCTTATTGGCCTTGATATTAACTGATAAGCAATTTAATTACCTTGATGGAGTGTTGTCTTAAACTTCTTCTTTGATTCGTCGTCAGGAATTACAGCAGCAAGATCTTCGTCATCCATACTTAAGATATCACTAAGTTGGTTAAATCCGTGACCCTCCAATTGAAGGCAAATCTCTCGTAGTCCGACTGACTCCAAATAATGCCTCATACTACCCTCCAAAGACATTTTTGCGACGAGAAACTAAGATTTTAGCTGTGCTGCGGATTTGAAAAGCTTCCAATGACAACTGCCCTTGACAGCTCAATAAAACTATATCGTACTTGTAATAACAAGTTACTTTAGAAGTTAATTCTGTTCTGTTGTTTTCTAACCTCTTAGCAAATTAATGACACTCAGTTGTCAGCCGATCCACAGAAAACAATGTAGCTCAATTTTTTCACACTCGACCATGCAGAGGACGCTATCATATCGTTACCTAGCAATGCTTTAGTCTCAGTGAAGATGTTTTCTTTATCTATTTAGCTACCAGAACCTCATAAATACTTTACACAAGGTGGGGAAAACTTGTGATTTTTTAACGTATATTTTGAAGGGAGGAGAGTGTATTCTCTGACTGGGTGAGTCAAACAGGGACATTTGTTGAGTGAATAAAACTTGCAAAAGCTTTGTCGACGGGCTCTTTCATAAATCTATTGAAAGCTGACCCACGTGTGCTGTCACGCGTATTATTTATTGTAGACACCAGCTGAGCAATTACAACCAGTAAACTCCTCCATTTGATGATGGAAGGGTAATACAAATTAATTAAGTATGCTGTAAAAAAATTCTCGCGGTCTCCTCGCCTACGTATCCATATATGAGGTAAAATTCATTCACAAACGCGAATCAAACTTGCCCAATCTTCCTACAAAGTTACGGTCAAAGTGATGTCACGCCCTGAAACATTTTTTGTAAAATTTTACGAGAGCGTCGCTGGAAATGTATCCTTCACCCATCTATCTTTCACTCTCAATCTTTTCCATCTTTCACCCTAAGGTCGACTTCGTTTGAATCTATCTACCTCAGTGAAATAAGATTAAAAAGTCTTCTTCTTCTGCAGTTTGTTTTCAAGGAAGCAAACGCGACTTATCATTTCGTCCGACAATTAATTAATTCCATGTCAGAATAATGCCTAAACAAAAAAAATGTTAACAAAAAAGAAGGAAAGAAATTATTCAAAAGCAACAAGGCAATGAGAAAAGATCAGACAAGGTTCCTCTCCTGAAAGGAATTCCGAGGTAAAGCTATCATTTTGACAGTAGATTTGCCAAGGGATGTCACTTTTGCAGAAGAAATAATCTGCGGTAGAAAATTAAATACGTTCAATTAAATTACATTACAGTTGTATTTTACTTCTTTGAAGTAATTGGACTCGAAAACTCTACTTCCTTGATGTGCATCAAGCGCTTTTCACTTCTTAGACAAGAAAAATTTCTCGAAGAGAAACGGACATTTATTTGGAAACGAAACTGATGAAAATTTCGAGGGATTACCTTTCGTGGTATTGCATTTCCTTCGACAAAGATTCACGTCTCGCTTTCGTTTGGGAAAGCAGAATCTTCAGCTGCTCTTTATTAACCGCCGAAGTGCTCTATGTGCAAGTTTTTTTCTTCATCCCATCTGTCTGAAGCAGATCTACCAAAAACTGTCCTCTTTTACTTTTCTGGTTCGAAACATGTTACTTTGACTCAACTCATTCGCCTCCGACTGAGGGTTTTGAATGATTAACAAACCTATAGTGTCAAACTATACGCTGTTGTTTGTTTGTCTTTTTTTTTTTTTTTAATGATGCTTTATGAACTTAGGGAGATCATTTTAGGCTTCACTTTATTGTTTACATAGTTCATTAGTCCATTCTAGCGTAGATGGTAACAGACCATGTCATCAACTACTTCGTTTACGTTACCTATTATCGTACAATATGTAATGCTGAGTGACAACAAAAGAAAGAGACTACTTAGAAACAGTAAGATCCAGCTAATTCACAGAACAAAGAGATGACAAAGTGGTGATTGGTATAAAGTCCACGTGAAGATTTTCCATTAAAATGAACGTTTTGTAAACATAATGCTAATTGTGCAGTCTCCAATCAAAGAAGGCAAAGTTTGAAATCTTTAACTTTTTCGATTGTAAAGAATTATAAAGAATTAAATAGTTTTTTCGATTTATTTTAAATAACATTTTAAGGGTTAATTTCCTTCTCGGTAATGAGAAAACATTTCGATTTTGATCGACCATTTGTATGTGAAAAAACGGAAACACAGTTCTAAAAGTGTTTAAAGACAGGAAAGGAAGCCAGTTTACAGCCATGCCTCATGTAACAAAACTATTCGCATATCATTTTTATGCTTTATACCAAATGATGAGCTAAGGGAAGGTTTCGCCCCACTGCAAGTTCGCTTCCATTACGACGAGTTCGCCCTAAGACAACAAGTTGACCTCTAAGTCTTTTCACTCATTGAATTCTCTTTGCGACAAAAAGTTTTTCCTGTCAGATTAAACCATAGAACCGCACGATCATCATCCAAACTTCTTGCTTTGCAACTACATGCAGTTGGGTGACTTGCCTAAAAATCTATAATCTCTGTGCTCCACAATCGACTTAAAAAGGAATCCAAGGTTTTTTAACTCAAATGCATAAACACCTGCCTGAATGTTAAGTTTATTTGGTTGGCGTGATGGTCTGGGGCCAAGCAGTTCTTTTCCATTAGGTGGTTAACTCAGTGTGGTGGAGTGGGGCGCGAACTCGTTAGAGTCAAACTTTCAATGAGGCGTAACCTCCAACTGGCGTTATTGCATAAAACAGGTATATGACTATGACATAAATCTCTATAACTTATTGGAGTCCTATGCAGGCAACATAACCAAACTATACGCTCTCAATTAATTTGACAAAATTAGCAGCTGTACGTATAAAATGCAAAAAAAAATTCCACAAACTTGGATCAAACGAGAACTGGAGCTGATTTTAGTTGTCAACAAATGCGTCGCAACTATCTTTTGCTAAAATCTGTCTAACTCAGTTCAGGGCGTGAGAAAAAGAACCCACACAAAACCAAAAAAATCTAGTTTCGCTATTTTTTGTTTGATAGTGATGTTATTAAAGGGAAGTGCACCAGTTAAATGAATTTGTGCCGTGGAACTCGATGCGTATTTCTCTCCCGGTTTTCGTCAAATTTTGTCGCCCCAGACCCCTTTCGGGAGTCAAAGAACTCCGATCAATAAAGTCACGACTAGATTGAATACACACAGAATCTAACTCTTGTCTTAATGTTCCCGCAACTCTAATTTTCGTTTGAGCAAGTTTTAACTATTCTCCAAAAATATTATCATACAGAAAAATAAACGCTGTATTAAAAAAAGAAAAAAAGACTGTATTAAACAGCGCGTAGGAGTGCGTAACTTAAATTCATATGGCTACAATGGTGCTTTTTCTTCCACAAAATCTCTTGCTTTCTATGACCCACTAGTATCGGAAATCTCCGTCAAAAGACACGAACGCCGTCCGACTCTTAACGTCCAATCAGATTGAGGACGAGCCTTGTGTCAGCATTACGTAACTGGTAAGGTCACGTTACCTAGCAACATACTTTAACTAAGGACGGTCTATGAACATCTTATACCGCATTAAAGACGAGATTCTGCCGAAAAACAAACTTCTTTCCTTGCTCGACGAAAAAAAAATATGATACAACAATATTCCTTATTTCCTAAATTTACATTCAGAATTATGATAATTTCCATCATTCGAAAACATTGATATTGCTTGAACACAATGGGTACGAAATACCCTCTAAATAATATATAAATTTTTTATGAAAAAAATAATAACACTAATATTTTCTACTTCTCAAACGTGAGGTTGATTAGGATGAGTGCTTTAGTCGCCTCGAGGTTTCTTCAGAGTGGTGTCATAACGACGAATAAGCTCTGCCTGAAATAAATAGATAAAGGAAATATTGAATTAACTTCGAAACTGTGCTCAATAGACCAGACCCAGTTGTTTAAAGGGCGGATAATGCTGTCTAACGGTTAAATCGCTAACCAGTGGAAAAGTGTTACCGAAACGCACTGCGATCTCCGCTGGATAGAAACGTGTCTAGTGCATAGTGCAATTCGTAATCCGTACTCATTAATCCATGAACTGTGATCCGTAATCCGTGATCCGAAATACGCGATCCGTAATTCGTAACCCTTAAAGAGAAAAATATGTAATTACCTGTCCCACTCGAGCATCCTCTTCTTGAGAAAAGGCAAATCCAACTACGACAAGAACAACGAAAAACAAAATCAGATCGCGTGAAGTTTGAAACTGACCACTCTTCAAAATGACTTAAGGAACATAACATGAGGCCAACAGATCAGAGAGTACGATCCGTTGTCGACTTACAAACTTTTCGGAATTTAAACCAGCACCAAAATAAAACTAGAGATAGATAATAAACTTCCTTACGCGCAGAAGCACCACGGTCTTTCCTGTCCTCAAACGCTTCATTTCGTGACCAGATTTGTCTAAAAAATAGCAATTTCATAACTGAAATATCAAGACAGTTTTAACAAGAGGCAGACCATAGAACACTTTACGGTTTCTGAGAAGTCATGGGACAAAATATGAATTCCTCATTTACCGGTCAAACGTTTAAAGGACAAAGTTACTTACGTGTGTATAGCATGATCTGACATAATTAAACGACTTGGATCTCCCTGCAAAAAAACGGGAAAGAAACGAAAGCTCAGAACAAGAAACGTGCCTGTTCAATTGTTATCAGTAGTGTTTCAATATCTATCAAAGGATCTCCCAGAGAATAAGACATTATTCAACACACGAATCACGTGGTGGTTATATCGTGAGCTAACCACTTCTGGAGATCGTAAGTAAGTAAGCTCTGTAGTGCTGGCCTGTACGGAAAATAGCTGAACGCGCGCGACGCACCCACAAAATGACCACGCGAGAGGAGAGCCCAAGTTAGCGCGTGCGAAGTACGTTCTCATTTTCTACTTTGCATCTCTGACACCTCTAAAGCCAATTCAAGTTTCTGTGTAATTCACAGAAGAATAAATAAGTAAAAGATTCTGCACTTACATGCTCAGCTTCAACTTCCTGAATTTCTTCTTTCAGAGTTTTGTAAAATGTTCTTCGAAATCTAAAGACAACAACAAAAAAAAGGTAACGCATTGGCGGAGACAAGAACAGTTTTCGTCATGGTTGTTGAAAAAAAAAGAGAAAAAAAAAATGGAGAACAGAGAAATTGCTTACATCTTGTATAAGAAATCCAGCAGCAGTGTTATCATCGGTATGATGAAAAGAGAAATCCAAAACACAATACAAGAGTACAGCATACGATCCTAGAACAAGTGAGTAGTGGACAGACAAGACAATTAGTTTCCATACTTTAAGTCTCGTCTGCAGTTTTCATTTAAATCCTTGCACAAGAGAATTTCGTACAGAGACCAAAAAGAATATTGCTTGAAAGTATTTCCAATATAGAATGATGTATAATGGCCACCGTAAATAGTTTCTTAAATTGGCCTTTTGAGCGTTTGACCTTATTCAATAGAAACGCTAGCTTTAAAAACTCTCTACAGTCGCTAATTGACATATCAACTCAGTTATACCAAATTAGCTTGTAATACCCCACCCCCAGTTATACCAGATTATCTTGTGATACCCCACCCCTAGTTATACCAAATTATTTTGTGATACCCCCACCCCAACCCCTAGTTCTACCAAATTATTTTGTGATACCCCCACCCCCACCCCCCGTTATACCAGATTATGTTGTGATACCCCCACCCCCACCCCTAGTTATACCAAATTATCTTGTGGTACCCCCACCCCCAACCCCAGTTATACCAAATTATCTTGTAATACCCCACCCCTTACCGACACAGCACTTTAGAAACGTAGCCCTTTTTTCCGCACATTAGATCGTTACATTGGTTGCCGGAAGACAAAAAAAACAATTCCATACCTGTCCAATCATGTGCGGAGCAATATACAGAGCGATATCAGGAATACAGTAAATTAACAGGAATATGAACCAGCTGGCGATACTGCCCCAAATGGCCACGTGACACAACTGCAGTTTAAGACAACATTTGTAAGAAACGCCAATAAATTCATATCAGAGCAAAATAAAACAAACACAACCAGAAACTGTGCCACTAACCCAGTTCCAAGTGTCCAGTTCCATTCCAGCTTTTATACAAACCGTAATGACGACTAGCTGTTAAGGAGGGAAAAGGAATGACTTGAGTGTCTTTCTGTAAGGCCCAGTAGGTCAACAATATGTCCGTATTGACCGAGTGGGAGGGCCACACAGGAAAATATTTACCTCAAGATCATTAAATTTAGCCACAGTTGATATCAGGTTTGAGAATCGAATCACTGCGGTGCCTTACCATGAAGCTCTCTTTGCTCATAAGACGAGTAACAAACCAAATTAAACTCACCGTGTATACGACATTTCCTAGGAACCATTCGCCTACAATAACTCCATCACTGAAAGGGGCCTCTGAAAGTCCAACAATGCAACATGAGATTGTTTTGAAAGTAGCAGACAGAAATCATTTTCTATGGAAGCAAATTGGTTTTCTTTTTTTTTTTACTTCTAAGAAGCGAGGTAGCATCAGTCAAAACTCACCGTGTCTTAGCATGAAACAGGGAAGATAAAACAGCAGCAAGGAATGGTACACAGACGCAGCGATCCACATCCAGAATACCTACAAAAACACAACAATTGGATCGGTTTGCAGCAAAAAAAAAAAAAGCATGAACCTCCTACACAAAACCCAAAGGCTCTTGGATTTCTCTCATGCAATGACTTTATGAGCATCTACCCGTGCACTTAACGTTGACACGCACTTTCTGTTGCTACTAAGCAACACCTTCAATAAAAACCGCTGGCTGAAAACAATACTCCCTAATGGAACACACGCTGAGCAGTCTGTTACCTTAGTATTGTAAATCTCGGCATTCTGTGACTCTTTGTACAGTTTGGGGTATTTGAGCATGCTCTCTGACGTCACTGTCCGATCAAACAAGCCAATGGCTAAAGGGGGAACTGAAGTGAATACCTGAATTGAACAGACAATTAAAAGGCAAATGGTTATAAACATACAGGAAAAATTCAATTTACAGTCGAAACAAACTTAGAACTACATCGTTTTTTTCTTAGCATCGCTCTGTTCTCGGTGAAGAATACTAACGCCACCTTTTCAATCAAGCAAATCAACTAAATCCAATCGTCATTTGAATTGGCGCATTTTCCCGCGCTTGAGGTCGGGTGCTCGTATTGACGTTGAGTTCTGATGGGCTGACATTTGGTGGCGGAGCAAAGGACGTTTTCAATACGTTTAATCCAAATTAAAGTGTTCGCTGCAGGAAAACCACGTCTGGATTCCAGCAAATAAAAACTTACCACATTGTAAATACCAATACACCACTTGTCAAACAGGATTTGGCCAGAAAATCCATTGTCAAGTGCAAACCATAGCTGTAACAAAAAGATATGGCATATTACGAAAAAATGCCTCAGATATTAGGTAATATCAGCTGAAACCTTTCATACAAAAGGCTCTAAGAATTCACCAAATCTGTCAACGCAACTTCAAGCACGCATGTGCGAGAAACTTCGCGTGCGATGACTTACGTATGACGACACCGCGCTCAAGTTAACACGCGCGGTCATACTCGTACAAAGGCTTGCTGGGGAGAGTTTATGTTTGCTCCAGTATACAAAAACCTGTCATGCGGACACAGAAAGGAGAGAAGAAAGCGTCTGTATTAGAGAATGACATTAAAAGGGGAAATGAATTGAGCCTCGGTAAAAGCGCTTTTGCCTACACTTCACAAATGAGATGAAAAGTCCGCACGATTCCTCTGAGAGATTTAGTCATGAGGATTGGAGAATCAGAGTTAACTGGACTTACCTCAATCACATACAGACAGACATTCTTGTAGAAAGAGTACAGGATGAGTTTGGCTAGTCGTTGGTAACTCCATGCTCCATGGACAAACAACAACTTGTTCAGGTAACGGAACTGAAAAATCAAAGCTCAATCAACATTCGATATGTTATCACTACCAGTGTTAACTACACTAACTTAATGTTGCCTAACCTGTGCAATGGCGTAGTCTGAAGCGCTGGCAGCCTGCAGACCTTCAACTCCACTGATACCTACACCAACATGAGCCGCCTACGGAACAGAATCATATATACTTTTGATAAGACCATTTTAAATAGCGCAGAATATCTTCACATAACGCTTACTATCGCGCAGTTGACCGCAGGAATGTGGACTCACATACAGAATAGAATACTACGCATGCATTAACAAGCAGAAACGATTTGCATCAGCCTTTAGGGGGAGGAATCGCGTTACATTTCGTGGCGTTGCGTGACGACCAAGAGTTTGAGCTTGCATGATCTGATGTGAAACGACTTCAATAAGAATTCCCCCCCGCAGAACTCCAAATATCGTTTCCTTTCAGCTAAGAGTAGGTCTTGAATCTGTTTGATAGAGCAATTTCCAATTGAGAGACTAAAGCAATTCGGGATTTCATCACGGCACCCTCTCAACCAATCAGATGCAAAACTAACACAAATCGCATCTTGGTCACCTGGGTTTTCCCGCCTGTTTTCACCTCGATTTCTGATTGGCTCCTTTTGATATGTTCCTTTGCATTCATTGGTCGTCGTGATTACTTTGGTTTTGGTTAAACGATACTCGGTCGAAATGCACTTTACCATATTCAAGCATTGATACGGAAAAAAAAATCGGAGAAGTTAAAACTTTTTACCTGAATCATGCCAACATCATTTGCTCCATCGCCAATAGCAAGAGTAATGGCGTCCTTTACGTGCTGCTTGACGAGTCGCACAACTTGAGCTTTCTGAAGAGGAGACACTCTGTATGTAAAAAAAATACATCCTGGTCAAGACGGTTTTTGATTAGTTAATAAAGTCGCGCGAAATACTCATCCAATCAGATGTAAATCAAAACCAAACCGCAAGCTGGTCGCACGCGGTTTCCCGCGGTTTCCCGCGCTTTCCCGAATTTGGCCCTCGTTACGTGTCTTTTCAGTGTTTTCATTGGTTCGTTGTGTCTGTTCTGATTTGACGTTCATATTGCTTTAGTTTCGCCTTTTAAACACTCCAATGAAGAACTACCTCGAAACTAATAATTTAGATATCGGTTAAGTGTTACAAGAACAAGGAGGGAACATAAAATATTCCTCTAACCTGCAGCAGATGATAGCTTTACAACCGAGAGCCAGCTCCAAGAAACTCAACTTGAGTTCATCTGACAATCCATGCAACAGAGTCTAAAAGCACAGAATATCAAATTTTATGTAAAACGTTACAACGTCGAGTCGAAAACCCAAACGTTTCACAGCTGCCAAAAATGTCCTTGTGAATAAGTTAAAAGAATTTTTAAAGAGAAGTCTGTACTCGAGTCCAGTGTCCCATCCAGCGGGAGCTTATCTCGGTAACATGGAGCGACAAGGAGTATTACTATTCCCCACTGGATAGGATGCCAGTCCCTCGCAAGGTTACCCCCCCCCCCCCCCCCAGCATTTCATCAGGCTTCCTTGATATTCGCTGGAATACATTTATACTCCTGGCCCCGGTTGTTCGATGTGTGGATAACCCTATCCGCCGGATAGCGCAGTACGTTTTGTGAACACTTATCCGCTGTATAGCGATTTATCCATCGGATAGAGATATCAAGCCTTTGAACAACTGGGCTATGGTTGGAGAGAAACACTGTGAAAGTTAAGTGTTTTGCCCAAAAACACAACACAATGACCAGACCGGCTAGGTCTTAAACCCAGACCTCCCGACCCGCAGTCCAGCACGCTAGTCATCAGGCCCCCTCGCCTCCCGCTGGTAGATAAGGAGTGGAAAGAATCATGTGAGCACATTTTACCTTGCCAGTTATGATTAGTCCAAGATCATCCTAAGAGGAAACAAAACAGAGCAACTCGTCAATAGCCAATTTCAAACCTTTTAAAAAACAACTTTAAGCTCAAAGAACGTGTCATGTCATAACGCACCCTTGTGGCGGACGGTCTCTTACTCGATGAGCCACTCCGACCCACCAATCTGACATGTTCATTCAACCACTCACGCGTGCCCTATAAAAATTGCAAAAAATCGAACATTTAATGCATTGTTAAATCCTCTTTACATTGTTAACACTCACCCTCCCATTGGGTTGGTAGCACCTCCTCTCCCCCCCCCCCCTCACCAGGGGTGGGCTGATGGCACCCACCCTCTTCGTATTTAGCTCATACTGTGGCAAATGGCGTTCCCTCTCCACACTTTAGAATGATGATAAAAAGATAACATAATTCCTCTGCACATCAAAACTACTCACATCCAGTGTCTCCTCGCCACAGATTAACAGCTTCATCTCCGGAGTCAGCAAACGGCAAGCGTAACCTGAAAAAAAGGAAAAGAAAAATTATAAATAGAAGGATAATAAGCAAATACTATTTCTGCAAGTATACTGTTGCTTGACCTTAAAAGGCGTTTTTACACGGCTCTCTTGGCGGGCGCAGACACGTCAAGAAATAAGTAGGGATCCCCAATTTTTGTTAATGTAAACTAAACGTACCATGTTATTCAGGGTGGGTACGGACCCGTGTATTTTTTTAAGATTTTGTGGCTATAGGCGTTTATCATGGCCACAAAGCTTAAAAAAAAACTTGAGTCCTCACCACTTTCTTTACTACCTTAGGTTTCTGCCCTTGTGTTCTCGCTAGATCTAATCTTGAAAGATGTAATACTGCTCGAGTGAAAACTGATGAAATCAGTTCTTAAACCCGTGACCCCTTTAAGATAGCCAAGGATTTGGAGAGAACTCATGGCTACTCTTTTTTTTCACCTTATCTAGCTTAAATTTCAAGGAAAACTACCAAGTATGATGATGAACATTACCAATGTTGATGGCAGTTTCTTGCTTGTCACCAGTGAGAACCCAAATCTTGATGTCGGCATCAGCAAGGGCAGCAATGCTTTCTGGGACACCCTGAAAACAAAAGTACAAAACAAGATTAAAACGAGGACACCCTTTTCTTAAAGGTAATTTTCTCGTCCGTTTCTGTGTTATCAATCCATAAATTTCTGAAAGCAGGGACCTTGGTCACTTGGTCACATAAACAAATTTATCAAGAATAAGAACCGTTTTAAGTAAATTAGTACTTTGTTGCAGAGTAATTCTAAAAGAAGAGAAGTTTGGTTTATCAACAAGACGACAATAGGAATTATCTAGGTTGCAACTTTTGGAGGACGTTAGTTTTGAGTGTTCTGTACTTTCGAACCTTGACAGACAACATTAACCTTGAATTTTGATTTAAAAAGACCCATTACTAGAAGTACAGCAACCGATAATTCCTTCCTAGGACGCGGTAAGATCATAAAATAGCCAGTCACATCTTGCGACAAGGCACTGTATTAAAACTTACTTCTTGTAGCTTATCTTCAATGGCTGTGGCACCTAACAGGAACAAATTCTGTTTAAAAACAAAAATACATTAATAAGACACTTGGTCGTAAGGAAAATTTATCACGAGCAAATTTGACCTAAAAGCAATGACGTACGCTGTACAGAGATCGGTCCCTGATTGGTCCCTGATTTTGCTTAGGGTTAGAGTGTATCGACCAATCAGAAACATCAGACAGATCAAAGCAGCACAAGGTAACTAGTTTAGAATTCTTACAAGAGAGACACCCAGTTCACTTTGTCATATGCGTGGAATCGAAGCAAAAAATGTTTGGTCAACCTTCTCGATAAGTTCAGCAGCGTCATCCACGTTCTTCTCTCTGTTTTCCAAGCTTGTGGAAGCTTTGTAATAGATATCACTCCACCGCTGGAACTCCTCAGGCTCCAGCTCAGCCATTGCTATGCAAAGAGTGCGTAGACCTGGGATGGAAAATTACACACAACTAGTCGTTACTAGGATATCAATTTCACAAGTCTCCATAGCGCAAGCGCGTTGAGGCAATAGGCTTATACCATATTTGGAGCAAGAGGCGTGAAAGGGTTTCCTGCATCGAGATGTCTCACAGGAACCACAATTCACTGTATTTCATGTTACACTTAGCATCATATAAAATTTTACCTAAATAGAAGTAAACTTTAAAACTAATTCGGTTGGAAAGCGTGGCGAACGTCGCAGAGGTGAGATAAAACCCAATAGAAACAAGGTTAGTTACCATTGCCCTTCCTTTTTCAAGATTTGCCAAAAAGAGATACGCAAATCCACAAACTTCCAGCTTGAAAGGGTATTTTTAAGTTAAGTATTTTTAACTTTCTGGCAGATGCACAGAAGCATATAGCCTGGCGGGGGAGAAGGTTGTATACTTCTGATTTCAGACAATTTTTTCAGGTTAAGAGACTGCTTTTTTCGGCAGTGACATTCAAGTATTTAAATCTAGCCGTAATAGCTAGGAAAATGCGAAACACAAGCGTAATAGGAAAGAACAGTTTTAAGCCGTCTCTTGCTCAAGAAAAAAAACCACCGCAATACAGGAATTAAATCAGGCAAGAGTGCAATAAATAGTTCAGCTTTTCTTGTGCTTAAGTGGCTAATATTTCATCTGTAATAATGAAAATCTGACTAACAGCGTTTACCGTATGATTGGTCGGAAAAATCGGAAATGTCCGGGCACACAACGAAGATTTAACCCACTGAATGCTGCAGTTTTTTATCAACTTACCTTCTTTAGCGAAGTCCTCCAAGTGCTCTACAGTGCTATCCATGTACATCTGTTTGTCTTGCAATCTCTCGAAGATTACTGTATCCTTTTAAACAAAATGACACATAAATGTTTCGTAATTAACTAGTAGATATTCAACTTTAATCAAATGAACATCATTATGAAATATAGATATGAATTGAACCTAACAGAAAATCAAAGCTGGAAGAATATTGAAATAAAACTTACAGCTCCCTTGCAGTACAACTTGATTTTTCCTTCTGGAGTTCGAACAATTACAGACATCCTCTTACGAGTGCTAAAGATGAAATAAAATACAACGTTGACTAAGGCAAAAAATGATGTTATCTAATTTTCATTTATTTCATCAGCTTCTCTATTGGCAAATTTAAAACAGTTGATTACAAGCTGCGACCATTTTGGTCACTATGGCGAGTATAAAAAATCTATTTGGCGACTAACATTTCGACAAAAGTCGAAATGAAGAACATCTTCACAAGTGAAGGTCGCCAAAAGGCGACATCTTAAAAATTGAGCTTGGAGCCCGAGCAAAGAAAGGTATTATATGAAGAAGTAATTTGAAGATTGCAAGCTTTTGTTCCCCGGTTCAAAGGAAAATTAGGGTGTATAATTCAGACAACGGATATTACATGTTAGCGAGAGAGGACACTCTATCTTCTCTTGATGTTAGTTGGAGTTTCATATTTCTATCTCCATCCCCGCCAACTTGATAAATACCTCAAATGGCCTCAGTACAATAATTGTGAACATCGTATTCAATAATTTTCTTAAACTGCTATTCTCCATTCCATTTTCGTCGCCTAAATCGTCAATCGTGCGACAAGAATTGATGTACGATCCATGAATTCATTCTAACAATGTCAGACACTTACAAAGTTTTTAAAAGATTCACATTTACCTGTTAAATTCTAACACATTTAGGACTTCATACACCTCTTCCTGGCCCATCTGTGTCAAGAATAAAACACAAGTTACAGCTATAATCGCAATTGTAACGCCCAGGATTGAAGCAGTATGAAGAAACTATTTCTGGTAATATAAGGGCTTACTGACAATGGTTTTAACTCCTCCCAGGAATGGGGGAAAGGGCGGGTGCTCTAATGTTAAAGATTGCAGCTATAATCGAATTTGTAACGCTTAGGATCGAAGCAGTGTGAAGAAACTACATCTAATAATATAAAGGCTTCATGACAATGGGTTGTACCTCATTCCAAGAAGGGTGGTACTCCAATGCTGAGGCCATAATTAGCCTAGTAGGTATATACGCCCCTAAAGGGTGTGGCTTTTGACCCTTTGGGAAGGACATTGGGTCAGGTTCTGAATACTCTTTCCAAACGCGGCCTAGACTTAAGAATGCCCTTTGGCGACGCAATGTTTTTCACATTCGTCAGGTCTGAAACCATTCATTGTGATCTAAAATAAGGGATGGGTTTCTAGAGCCATGCCGTGAATCCGTTCAGGAATTTTTCAAGAACTCTCTCCTCAGAGAATACATTGGTAGTCAGCTATAGTGCCTCAGAGAATACATTGGTAGTCTGTTATAGTGCCTTACGTACCGCGTTGATAATCACTGATGTAGGAGTCCTGACGTTGAACGAGAAGCCTAGTTTCTTAGCTCCCTTCACCAGAGCACCTTCATCTAAAAATATAAAGAACTCAATTTTAAATCGAGACCAAACAAAAATAAATTCTGGTTAACTCTGTTATGTTTAATATAAAAGTCTCTAATCAACAGACTATCCTTTCTTAATCAGTGTTTCTATCTGATCCTCATCATCGGCTATACTCTACCGACCGTCGCCAAAAATCTACTGATAGCCTGCAGATGATCCATGGACAATAACAGAAGTTCGACAAACAACAAAATGTCGCATAACGAATCAATGCATGCACTAGAAACTGGCCTGACAAAATGTCATTAATTTGACTCAAAACTCTGTCAGAAAGTGTTATTCAAATCATGTTGAATAAAATGATTACACGCTTCATTTGAGGTGACTCAGTGTAAAGCAGAATTCGCTGTACCTGGAGAGGCGGCTTGATAAACAATCTTATCAGGATTTCCTGGTTCTCTTTCCGGAACAACTGTATGGCATACGGCTAATAACGTCAAAAACTCTCGAATCACAGAAGCTGTCGGCTATAAAAATACAATTAATACAACCTTGAAAATTGTTAGTAGAGCTTCATCTGAATGCGCATAGAAAAGTCCGCTTTTTCGATATTTATTAAGTAGCCATCACAAAAACATTTGACTCAGAGTGCATTTGGTTCGCTATTCGTAAAACTAAAACTAATTTCACAGGAGTCAGTGGGAATTCGAAGTTAATCCTTTAACTCCCAGAAGTGATTAACATGAAACTTATCCTTATAATATATATACATTATTAAGTACACAGGTAACGAGAATACTCAGACTTATCATGTCAAAGTTGTCATCTTGATCTAACACCGAATTCTCGTCACTAATTTACTAGGAAAAGTGTAACCGCTAGAGAGGAGAATTTGTTGGAAATCCCAGTATAGCAACACTAGTCACTCGCGTAGTTTTCTTTTCCTATCTTTATTCTAGTCGTCACACGCTTCGTATCGCGTCGATCTTAGCCTATATCTTTTACAAAAACCACAATCCTAAAGACCACCCTTGGTTTTGCGTTGCGAGGTTACACGGCTGACGTCACTTTTCCGACACCCTCCCCCCATTTGTCTCGGAGAGCAAATGTCTGTCGAGAAATGAACCTTATCGCTTAAATTTTATGAACGAATCTATCATCTAGAATTCTCAATCGATTCCCTAATCACACTAATCATTGATCAATCAGTAGCCATAGTGGCAGATGTTCAGTTCATAAGTAGAATGTTCAAGCATCCGATCCGCTGTTGTCATCCAGTAACCCGTCTGCGTTTTCTTGTAGGTTCAGCTGAACACGATGATCTTCGAACCGCTCGTCTCTCTTGAAATTCACCTGTGTTCGCTTTAGCCACAGGTGTCGCTGCATCTCGATCTCCTCTGTCGTGAGTGGTCCCTTAGATCTTCTCGTCTTTTCGCTCCGTAGGTTATGTATGAATCGAGTCACCCACGCACAAA
The DNA here is from genome assembly GCF_964200805.1 of Pocillopora damicornis. Classification (NCBI taxonomy): domain Eukaryota; kingdom Metazoa; phylum Cnidaria; class Anthozoa; order Scleractinia; family Pocilloporidae; genus Pocillopora; species Pocillopora damicornis. The sequence continues at coordinate 3,324,927 of NC_142682.1, read as the reverse complement.
CCCTTAGGGTTTTCCGTAAGTTGAACTTGATCAGCAAGGCGTCTAGGATGTCTGTCTTAGCTTGTGCTACAGCGAATACTTCCCGTATCACTTTTGCTTCCGCCTGACTGTCTGGTGTGGCCGTTGTCTTAATATCGGCTGGCCATCGCTCTCGGTCTAGTAGCCACTCAGGCCCTCTCCACCATAGCTCTTCATTTTCCACGCTTCCGCTCCGACTGCCAAGGTCAGCTGGGTTGTCCTTTGTACCCACATGACGCCAGTTTACTTCTGGGTGTTGCTGGATTTTCTGCACTCGATTGCTTACGAACTGCTTGTAACTCCCTGCTCCCTTGATCCAATGTAACGCAACGCTGCTGTCCAACCAGCAAACCATATTTCCAACTGGGAAACCCTCTAATGCTTCCTTAACGTTCACAATGAGATTGGTCGCCATGTGACCGGAGACCAACTCGAGGCGGGGGATGGTGAGGCCTTGCTTCGCCAGTCTAGCTTTGGCTGCTATCAGCCCAACACTATCACCGGATGGTTGAGATATGACACCGTACACTGCCGCAGAAACGCCTTGTCCGCTTGCGTCGCCGAAACAATGTAGCTCAATGTTGCTGATCTCTTCAAAGTGTTGAGGTATGGCTCTGGGTACGGAAATGCTCACTGGTAGCTGTGCTTCCCATCTTGACCACTTGGTTCCCAGTTGACCAGGAAGTTGAGCATCCCATCCGACTTTCAAATCACATGCGTCTCGGTACAGTAGTTTTCCACTCAATGTCATAGGCGCTGCGAGCCCTAACGGGTCATACACTCTTGCTATCTTCGCTAGTATCCCTCTCTTTGTCACTTGGGTGCGGTCAGTTGGGAAATTTATTTCAATGGTATCTTGTCGCTTGTTCCATGGAAGCCCGAGAATAGATCCCCCTCCTTCTTGAGGTGCACCCAACTGTTCTTTCGCGAATGTAGTATCTTCGCTAAGAGACTCACCAGGGGACTCCACTGCCGGAACATTTGAATGCCACTTGTGCAGCTTGAATGAGGCTTGGTTAAAGACATGGGTAACGCCTGCTTTGACTTCAAGGGCAGCTTTTACGGTGGGTCCCCCGCTGATAAGGTCATCGACGTATAGACTCTTCTCTATTTCCCTCACCAGGTCCGGATTCTCGGTACGACAGGCTTCCAGGTGTTGTTTGATAACTCCCCCAAGAAGAAAGGGCGATGGGGCCAAACCAAACAGAGCTCTCGTGAATCTCAGTATTTCCACTCGCCTGGATTGCAAGTCCGTGATCCAGTGGAATCTCATGGCATCCCTGTCTTCTTCCCGTATTCGTACTTGTAAGAACGCTTGCTTGATATCACCTGTTAACGCGACTGGGTGGAAACGTGCACGGACAAGAACAGCCCAAAGCTTGTTCTGCAACGGAGGTCCCGCGTGAAGGCACTCGTTGAGAGAAGGAGCCTTCTCTGAAGCTCGGGCAGAGGCGTCGTACACGATTCGAAGTTTGGTACTCTCTGCAGCTTCTCTCACCACTGCTTTATGTGGAATATAGAACTCCTTTCCCACTGGTGGGCCTGACACTCGCTCCACTATTCCTTCGTTAAGCTGGTCTTTAATAATGGCGTCATACTTCTGGAGTATTCCGTTCTTCTCCAGTTTCCGAATGGTACTTTCCAATCGCTTCAAGCTTCCCGCTCTGTGGTTGGGCAGTGGAGGGTGGTTTCCCCTCCAGGGTAGCCCCGTCTCGTACCATCCCTCTGGCCCTCGTGTTAATTGTTCCTTGAATTCTTCATAAACATCTGCTTGATCTCCGCCTGGTGTGTCACGCAATCCTAGAACATCTAATTTGCATAGTTGTTCGTAATCTGCCGCTGTCGTCTGGGTCAAGAACATATTAGAGAGGTCAACTTCTTTACCTGGTGACATAATTGTCCATCCGAACTTTGTTAGCTCTGCAACAGGTTCGCCGGGACGTCCGATCTTTGGTATGGTTTCTGTCTTTATTTTTGCGTACTCGCTCGCACCCAGGATAATGTGGACTGGTAGCTCAGGCTTCTCGTCTCTGTCGTCCATGTATACCCCATCCAAGTAGGGATATTTCTCCAGTATCCCAGCATATCCTGGGTTGTCAAGTGATAGCAATGTACTACGGTCCACTCTGGTGACTTCCGTTTCCAATCGAAATTTTCCATCAAGGCTGCCAATCGTCACGCTATGAACTCCGATGACCTTGTTTGTTGACCCAAGCATCATCTCTATGCGCTTGAATTCTTCTCGTAGCGGTTTGTTTCCCAGGTGTTCAAGGATAGCTGACGACGCGTATGAGCTGCCTGCCCCAGTGTCTAGGAGTGCGCGGCATTTGATTCCATTTACTTCTACGACAACAACGGTATACACGACTCTCTCTGTTCCTTTGTTTTGTGCCGTCATAAATCTTCCCCTCGTTGTGTGACCGCTTGGTGGGTGATCACATATTGACGTGTGATGTCGGCGTTGACAGTTATGACACCCGCGGCTTCTACAGCTGTCTGCTCTGTGTTTGTCACTTGTACAATTAAAACACAACTGTTTTTGGCTCAGAATTCGTTTGCGGTCTCCGACCGCGACAACTTTGGTGCAATTAGCGGATGTGTGGTTCGTGTCATCGCAATAGACGCATCCGCGCATCTGTTCTCCATTTGCTTGTTGTTGGACCTGATAAGACCTTCCGCGTGGCGGCGGAACGCGGGCATTCCAGTCGTTGCGATCATTCTTCCTCTTGGACACACTCGCACCATCGCTTTCTTCTCCTTCTGAATTTATGTCTCTCCAACCTTTAATTGCCTGAATCAGTTTAGCGAAATCCCAGTCTCGCCAATCTTCGTGTCCCCGGACTAAGTCTCCCTTTATTCCTTTCAGTTTGTCTAACACCGCCCTCACATTTCCGGAGACTTCACGTAACTTCCCGAGCGTCTCTAAGCTTTGTACATTGAACAGAAGCCTTTTGTAAAACTCATTAATTTCTTTTGGACTGGCGCTTGTGATGGTAGGCAAACCCATGATGTTGTTTACATATGCATTTACAATTTCTGACGTTTTCCCGTACTCCGATTTTAGGATGGCCTTCGCCCTTTCGTACCCCTCAAGATTGAACGGGAGTCCATCTATGTCCGCTCGTACCTTTGTAACAAGGAGTTCCTTTAGATAAGCGAACTTTGTCACTGCTGACAGATCCGTCGCGTCTATTTCCGCGGAAAATTTGTTCCAAAAAGAGAGCCATTGTTCGAAGGACCCATCAAACTTCGTTATTGATAGCTTTGGCAACTTTGCGTGCATTCCGGAATCGCCTGATAACCCTTTCCCTTTTTTGCTACCTAATTCTTCTGATTTTTTTTCGTAATCAAGCTTCATTTCCCATTGTGCTTTTTCAAACGCGAGTTGCTCCTCTCTCTCCTTCGCGATTGTCGCTTTCTCGCTTTCTTTTTCGGCCATTTGCGATTTTTTCTTCACCTCCCCCAAACACTTCCCAAGGTATTCGATCTCCGCGTCTACACCCTCAATAACTTTGTCTATTTCATTGCTCCATACACATACCTCTTCGTCCATTTGCTCACCCTTTGCAATCTTCTTCTCTTCGATCTTTAATTTGATCTCGTCCGCTTCTTTTGCTAAACACACCAACCCGTCACGGTGTCTCCCAATAGTTGTCGCGTTTGCCTTGTCCACAATGCCCTTTCCCTTTTCTTGCTTGTACGCCAAAAGCTTGAGTTTTGCGTCCAAATTCTTCTGAAGTGCCTCCAGTTCCATGTCTCGATCTCAGTCCCGTCGGAGGTGCCAGTTAGTGTTGGAAATCCCAGTATAGCAACACTAGTCACTAGCGTAGTTTTCTTTTCCTATCTTTATTCTAGTCGTCACACGCTTCGTATCGCGTCGATCTTAGCCTATATCTTTTACAAAAACCACAATCCTAAAGACCACCCTTGGTTTTGCGTTGCGAGGTTACACGGCTGACGTCACTTTTCCGACAAATTAACAATCAGATCTTGGGAGTTAAAGGGTTAAAACAAGGAGACTCTATGAATCGATGAGGATCGAGTATGACGAAATCGTGATTGGTTGTAGTCTTGTAGATGATTGGTTGAGCGCTCTGCACCCAATCACAGCGCGAAGTTAAGCAAAAACCACGGATCACTTTCGATCATGAATTGGAAACTACTAAAGAACTCCGCTACCTCGCATCTGGTTAACTCGAACCCCCTGTAACTCGAACAAGATCCGATTTCCCTTGAGCTCATGTCTTCAATCATTTACCATCAGCTAACTCGAATCCCCGCTAACTTGTACCGTTTTTTTGTTTTCCTTGGGAGTTTGAGTTAGCTGGGTTAAATTGTACATCAATTATGTGATAATTAACTATGTAGCTGCTCAATATACTTACATGGTGTTCTCTAAGATTATCTAACAGAGCTGGATCCATGAACGTTTCTCTTCCACCACTGACATGAACAAAGAAAACAAAACATCAAGTATATGACAAAGAACACACCGATTTTACTTCCTAAAGTCTGTACCTTGTCATCCATAGCAACAGAGATCGGAGTTTCCAATCCCCATAATTGTATGGCTTCCAGCTACTCCCCCAAAAATGACCCGAATCGATCGTTCACACATTTATTTGCCGCATTTTGTTCTAAACTTCGGTGTTAAGGCTAAAAATCACTTACTGTTCAGCGGAACATTTTAAGTCATATCTTTCCTAAGAGGTCGATCTCGGGCAAAGATTTCTTGCCATCGCGGGTTTCATTGTTGGTATTCAACAGCATGCATTGCTGATAATCTATCATTTTTTACCTGTAACTGATTCCTCCAATGGAACATTTCTTAAACTCCATCACGTTTCTTGTTAGCGTGCCTGTCTTGTCTGAGAAAATGTACTTCACCTGTGTAATACGAGAATAAAAAGTACCTCAAACTCAAACGCGCCTGGTGTGTCACTGGTGTTCTCACCACATTTCTACATCTTCTGTGATCTATTATTGTGCAGACCCACGGCAACATGGATTCTTTTTATTTTTTATAATAAAGAAGCAAAAGTTTTTGATGGTAACGTCGTCTATGTGTCTCCTCCAACAATTCAATATATTAAAATAACTCAGCTTACTATATAATTGCCAATCGACAAGCTAAGAAAAAGGGCTAACGCTCGAAACGTCAGCTTTAAAACTCTTTACGGTAGCCAATTTACGTTATCAACTCCAGTTGATCATACAAATTACCCCGTTATACTCTCCCACCAACGCAGCACAACGGTTTCTTTAGAAACGTACCCCCTTTAAGCTCTTCAAATAACCTACCACCCTGTGACGATATTTCAAGTACATGTATGGTTCCTAGGAATACATATCAGGTGTCAATAAGAACCAACCTGCCCTAACTCTTCGTTTAGATTGGAAGTTCTTGCCATTGCTGGTGTATCTGTCTCATCATAGTACATGTCAATATCCTGTGACAAAAGAAATGAACAGTTCAATTGAACATCTCCGAAGAAGGAAATAGGGTGACGTGTTGTGTCAGTTTACATGAAGTGTATCTCGTTTGGAGACACTTCGATGTACGCACTTGTTTACTAATCATCGAGCTGTGTTTGGATGCGTGGACGTTAAGATAGTGCATATAATGCGGCTGATAGCCTTGTATCTTTTAGAGCAAGAAACAATGAATTAAAAGCAAAAGTACATACTAGGTTTATGAAGATGGCTTGTATGAACTTCACAACCTGTATAAACCAAAAAATATTAAGTTAAAAAAATTTGTGACCGTGTAGCAGAGTAACATTCAGTAATGGGTTATTGGGAAGAAAACTTCCCGAAAAAACCCGTCGGCCGTCAGTTAGCCAAAAGTTTTCAGCCTAAGTGTCGGCCACCAAATAGCCAACAAAGTGCTGACAGTCGGTAATCTGTCGGTAATCAGTCGGTGATTCGTCGGTAAGTTGTCGGTGACAATAGCACCGTAGAACCGTATTACCTAATAATGAAAAATGCTGTTTTTTATCATTGGACTGTACCTCAAGTGTAACTGTCAAGCTGATAGGGATCAGATTATTGAACAGAATGATGAACGTCAAGAAGGACATGCCAAGATTCTGGGCTTTTTTACCTAGAAAAACAAGTTTTTGTCATGCTGAGGAAAATGTTTTTTAGCGATCAAAAAGTAAAGAAAAAAAGATCGTCTGCAGTTTACCCCGGTCTCTGTTGACCGAAACCACTCATGATATTTCTACACCCCCTACATTGTGTCCACGTGTACCCAGATGTGGGCACGTGTTAGTGGATTACCACTGTGTACACAGTGTCATATGGTGTTAGGAATTTTGCAAGTGTTTATTGCCTTTATTTTGCTCGTAACCCTTTACACCCGAACATCATTAAGCATATTCTCCATACCGTTCTCCATACATTTCTTTAGGTGCTAACAAGGAGAATTTGGTAAACGACCATGGACTTCTTTAGTTGGTGACCATTTCCATTGTGTTCATGACCTTAATGTATGATTCAGAGGTGATATCGTAGGGAAAAATGAGATGCTAGTCACTATTAGGGGTAAAAGGATTAATAGTTGGCCTGGTGGAATTTTTTGGTATTTTACCTCCCAGCTTTTCATCAGGTTTCTCTAACAACCTCCACCCCCCACCCCACCCCAATTCACCTACTCTTTTGCCAGCACCTCTATTTCAGCCCTCTATCTACATGACCTTCTGATTACATACTATCATGCTTTATTTACCAGAATATCCCAGGTACCAATCAGTGTCCCGATGATTATCTGAAAAATAAAGGTTCACAAATATTGAATTTTACTGACCAGTGTACAACCTAAGTGAGACAAGTGCGCAATCTGTGTGTGAAGAAATTTTACCCACAAGGAGACCAGAGGGTCAAAAAATGTAAACTCTCTGAATCCAGCTAGAGCTTATCCAGGTTTCTGCAGCATGAATCCACTGAGAGTTCTGCTATCCACACCCCCCCCCCCCAACCTTGATGGGATGCCAGTCCATCATAGATTACCCATCAGTATTCCATCAGGCATCTCTAACAGTTTACTACTCCAAAGTGAAGGAACTCCCTGAGAGTGAGGTGTCTTGACAAAGAACACAACACAATGACCCCACCAGGTCTGAACCCAGTCTTCTTGTCTAGAGTCCATTGTGCTATCTGTTTGGCCAAAGCCTCTCCCAGAAGTTCAAAGGAAAGCCTGTGTAAATTTGATCACAAACTAATAAAGAACAGTGACAACAGTAATATGACAAATGCACCAACCTGTCCAAATCTTAAACCCAATAGTACTGCAAAGAGCCAGGACAAGAAGCAGCCCAAACAAGAATAAGATTTGAATGTTGGTAGTGTGATCTACATTTGACCTCTTGATGGGAGCAGCTGTGGAGTTCTGAAAAACAAGAGAAAAATTGCCATGCCTCAGGAATGCACCTTTAAATACTGTATCACAGAATCATCAACTCATGGTGTACATCAGAGATATCACCAAATTGTGTGTAACAAGAACTGCTTAATATTTTACGTTAACAATAATTTAATTTCTTCCATTTTTGTTTAGCAATAAAGCTACCAAAATATTATCATAAATTGTCAGATGTACAATACAGTTATGTGTGTGCTTTTGTCAAGACACAACACAGAAAAATCCCTGTTCAAAGGCTGCAAAAAATGGCATACACAGTGCCAGCCTTGTGAGACACAAGAATAAAGGAGGAAATAGATAGACCAGCAGTCACAAGATAACATGCTTGCTGACTGAGTTAGGTTGGGCTAGACAGGAATACATTTGGCTCTCTGTCAAGAAGTATGGACCTCAGTGCACTTGGCCCATATATCATGACCATGAGCCAAATATTTTCCAGTCCAGTCCCCTCACTCAATCAATAATGACATATTAATGACATCACCTGCATAAGTTTGGAGTCATGTCCGGTATAGACAACTAGACCTAAAAAGATCACAAGTAATGGGTTATTGTAATAATAACAATAACATTATATAAACAGACTGTAATAAATAAAAATAAATATAATCAACTAAAATAATATCATTAATTTTTCTTCTGACTTTTCCAACTCTTTTTTAAGATCATAAGAAGGTAACTGATAATGTTGATTAATTCTTGCTTGCCTTTTTCATTTTAGCTTTGTGCTTTTTTCTTTGACAATTTCACTGCAATTAGGTATAACTCAATTGTTCAGAACTCACCAAATACCCACTGTGTGTTCCTTAAATTTGCTCCTCTTAGCAAGATTTGCTCTGGACCAACTGGTACTGATCTAAAAAAAAAAAAAAAAAGGTGACATTTATTAATTACCACTTCCATTTTGAGATTATCATCACCCCAAATCATGAAATTAAGTCTCACTAAGAAAAATACTTCCTTTGAGTAAATTTGCGCCTTAAAAGACAAATTACAAAAGGGGCAGCCTATCTTGATGCACACTCATGATAGGTTATATACAACATCAACTAATATAGTTAGTTATAAATAGAACAAAGTTTCTAATCAGTATATTTACTTTTGAGTTTGAAGAGTGATATTTCCAACAAAGTCGTAAAGTCGATTATTTGGTCCTTCACACTCCACACATCCCTAACGACAAATTTGTCATTGTTAAACACATTCATTCATTTCTCAAAAGTAAAATCAGACAAACCAACATTTTGCACCACAAATCCACATACTTGCATACAACGAATCTCTAGAAGTGATGTCATTTTTGCAGTAAGGGGTAAGGCCTGTACAAAAAATGTAATAAAGTTTGCTATCAGTAAGAAAATGTTTCATGTACAGGTGATGTTTTAATATTAAAATATCTGTAATGAGCAGATCTGCTACTAACAAAACTTGAAGCACAAATTCCTTATTAGAATTCATAAATTATTAATCTATCAAATATGTATCATTTTATCTGATTACAAATCATATTGCCTGATTAATAATAATTAGTAATGGGATCATTTGCTAACCTGTCTGATTTTTAAGTTAGTCTCTCCATCAAGATTTGATGTTTCTATGTAACACATTCCCATTGGCTCACTGCAAAGGAAAGGAATCAAAACAATGCACCAAACAACACTTGTGATAATGTATCACTCTATTTCCATAAAAGAATGAAAGCCTCAAGCATCAAAGGGCTAGCTGACTCACTGATTGACACTGACTGATGAACCAACAGATGGACGGACGGACAAATTGACTGACTGACTTACTGGCTGGCTGACTGAACGACTGCCGACAGATTGACTGACAGACAGACATGCTGATTGACTGACCTACAAATGTTTACATCAAATGATTAACAAATAAAAGCTGGTAGTTCCCTTCAGTTAACCAACCAAAAAAAACTGCACCTTGACGAAACTAGTATAAGGTCTGCTGGAAAAAATTGTCCATTGACAACCTTCACTATATCCCCAACTTGAACCTGAAAAAAATAACAAGATTCTCATTTAACAAAAAGCAAGTGAATACTCTAATACTAACCTGTAGTCATTTACAGTGTCTATGATTTAACTCTCACCTCTGTCCATAGTAACGACTGCATGGTATTATCTCTAAGAACTAGAAGACAAAAAATTGAGTGCATCACAATAAAGTTGGCTAACTTTGTGCAAGGCAATCAAAGAAGGAAGATGCTGTAAATTAACTAGTGTTCAAAAAAATGGGAAAAAATCAGGAGTAACCCATGATGAATCAAGCTCCAGATTAACATTTGGCAGTCAAGTGTCTTGCATACTTTAAGAATTGGAACATGTCATACTTGTAGGTATGAGGATCTATTCCTAATACAATATACTTGTAAAAAAATTAGGACTACTTTTGTCAATATTAAGCAAAATTGGTACATGTTGATGAAGCTGTCATATTTCTTTGTGAATTAATAGTTACCTTTAACCCTACGATTGTTAACCTGGTCATCTGCTTGATGTCTTTTCTGTGAGAAAAATAATTATTGATCACGTTAAAAAAAAACTACCCTTCATCCAATTTTATATATATTAAAAAAAAGCAACTTACATAGTCTTCTATGATCTCTTTTACAGCAGAGCAAGAAAGAACGAAGAGAAGAGGAACAGCTGTGGTATAACGCCCAGTTGGAGACACATCATCTATTTGCTGAAACCATTTAATGTCAAAATCAATTTATTTTCTTTGGAGAAGAAAATAATTTCCCACGGTCTTATATTTCTATTTCAATTCAATCACTTGGCCCAAGGATGGAGAATACTCAATGAAAAGATAAACACCATGAATTCAAAGTGAAGATCATCATATTTACTCCTAGAAATAACTATTGGTAATTACTCAATCTATTTATCAAATGAATGTTACATTTTTCCAGGAATAAAGAGGACCAGACTGTGTAAGTTACAGAGTAAAGGTAATTAAGATCTTTCACCCAGTTTTGAAGGAAACGCATGAGTTGTGATAATTGTGCTGACATTCATTAAAACTTTTTTCGAGCACCCACCCCATGTTTATTTGGCCCCTAAGTTGTAATTGAGTATAGAATGTACAAAATCTACTGCCCTATAGTAAAAGTTTGTACTTTCACTCACCTGCAAAAGTGCAATAAACAAGAAGAAAACATTGGAATATCGACTAAACTGTTCAAGGAGAAACTTGGGAAGAAATGTCAAGAAGTTGTACTTGGCAGTGCTGTAAAATGAAAATATATATTGCTGGTGATAATAAAATACAACAAAATATTGTCCATGGTCATTGAATAAAGAGATTGCTTGTTTTGTCATGAACATGGAAGACCTGAAGAAAATTCCTAATATTTTCATAAATTAGCCCTCAAGATCAGGGTCAAACGTTCCAACTGGATATACCAGTAAGTATAATCTGTGTTCCATCATTGTCTTTCATTAATAATATTTTCTTTCATTCTCCTTTGCTGACATTGATATATGTAAATTGTTTTCTAAATTTCTTTCTATAACATGTCATGTACTTTTGCACAAGCTCTCCTTTTCCTTTCTTTTCTTCATTGGCAAATAAACTTTTTTTTTTCCTTCTGGCAGGCATTTATGATTTAAGGTTGCCAAACGGTGGCTTTTAAGAAAGGTTGGATTTTGAGTAGTTACTACTTTCAGGATTTCCTAACAGCACGAATACACATATATTTGTACATGAGTAAATTTTTCAAAGACAAAAAAATTGCACAAGCCCATAGGGCAAGCACAATTTGAAGTCTTTGAAAAATTTACAAGTATTTATTACACCAAACTGCACTTGAAATTATATTATTTTGTTAATAATGTACATGAAAAAACATCACAGAAAGTCAAGACAAACTTTTGAAAGTGTGTGCGTACTAATTTGTAGCTTTGCACTTCTATTACGACTTTGCACTTGTGTAACATGAGAATAAACTTGTTTTCAGCCAATCACAAGCATGTAATTTTTTCAAGCACATTATTAGGCATGAAACATGCAAAATCTTTGTTTTTAGTAGCAAACCAATAAAATATTGATGAAATCAATAGATAACTAAAAAAATAAACAATTCAATTATTAATCAATAATACAATATAATTCTGATACAATTCAACTTTTAAATTCATTTGTAATTTCAGTTTAATTCACAACTGTCTCACACAATGAACCTCTGCTTGATAATAAACAAAACCATGCAATTTCATGTATTTATTATAATTATTGTATATATTTAAGAAACAAACCTAATCTTGTTGTTGCAAAACTGCTGAGTTTGTGGTTTATTAATGATTATAACTCTCTCTGCTTCTGAACCATCAGTAACATCATTTTTAAGAGATCCATAATTATCTGTAAAAATAGACAAAAATGTGAATAATTTAATGAGAAACAATCTGAATAATCACGACTCTAATTAAATACTAATAAGTGCTGCTGACCAACAATTCTGTGTGACCACACAATTCATTGTTTTGAAATCAAGCACAAAATGGGACTCGTAATTTTTGGGCATTAGAGAGGTTTCAGTAAGTTTTGAAGTTAAAAGGCAAAACCTGCTGAGTAGGCAGCTAATGAAAGTTTGTTTTTTACTCTTAACTAATGTTACTAATTTCAGAGGAACTAGGAAGCAATTGCACTCAGCATATATCTACTTCAGATCTCACTGAATCTCTTACTGCATCTCTTACTGAAACCCTAAATAATCTAAATACCAATAGAATACATTACCTGTTAAATTAACAGAGAACAGAATTTGTGTTATATACATTTGTGTACTGTTGTCACAGTTTTTAGGAGTAACAATGTTGTAATAAAAGCTGCATTTTGTTTGGAAAATCAAAATTGAAAGAGAGGCAACAACTCTTTCATAAACACTGCTCATAACAGTTTACCTTAAAAAAAAAAAATCAAAATAATTTAACTCTGGTTGATCTTGTTTCACTTTGTGGGGAAAAAATAAAATCTACATGGAGGAAATACGTTTTCATTTATTTACCTAGTAAATATAAAAAAATTCTAACCAAGACTTCATTATTACCTATAACTGTTATAAAATTCAATTATTTTTCAGTGACTATTTAAGGCCAGCAGTTTTGATAAATTTTCTTTTACCACACAAAAGTTTAAAACATCTTACCAGAGGCAGCAAGTTAAAATATATAAATTTTCAGACAAAGGAAAACTACCCACACAAAAACAAACTTTGCTTACACAAGTTTACTTTTGACTTAACACTTAATGATCAGGGCTCAGAGAGAAAACAAGAAAATGTTAAGTCATAAATCTGTTTGGAATTATCATTTTCTCAGGCGAATGATGCTTAGGTGGAAATGGCCATGAATGTCAGCATTTAATCATTTAAATTAAGGTACATGCACATAAGTATAGACAGAAAACTTAATTGATTCAAAATTTGAATGCATAAAATTCTTAGATGAATAAATAAAAAAGAAGTTATTTAAATAAGAAAAAAGCTTCTTCCCTACTCCATGATTTTTATAATCACAAATATAAAATCATTTACAATGCAGCAAAGAAAGTCTGAAATCAAAATCAAATGGTTATGCAAAAAATTAACTTTTAAATTAAATCACACGTCAATGCTAAGTTTAAATATTATAATTTTTCAGTTTCTCCATATTTCAGAGCAATAAGCTCTTTTTTATCCCTTTGATCAACATTTCTTTAAGACCTTGTGGAATAAAATTATTGATGGAAGAAGAGTCATAGGTATAGGACCACACTTTTTCAAAAACAACAAACCAATATAGTAAATAATTTGGGTGGAGAGTCTTCACAGTTTAAAAATTTACAAGAAATTAAATTTCTTTTAATGCTATAAAATATCCATGACAACTGATGTCAAACTGACCCCCTGAATTTTAATATGAAACAAATGTTGTTTTAGTGGAAGCTAATGAAACAGAAAGCTAAGGAAAGCTGAACACAATACTAGGCTCAATACCACAGACTATGTTGACATAAAATGCAACGCAGGAAAAAAAGCCTTGGTATTTAATTTACTGAAATTGTTGCAGTAAGCTATGTAAAGTTAATGTCTTGACCACATGTTGATTGATTTTACTGTGTCTGCATTTCCTGACCAAACAGCACATCTACCATGAGGTTTTATAAACAAATAATTTATTATGATTTAAAAGATGAAATAATTCTGTTATGATCAAAACCAACAGTTTTGAACAGAAAAAATCAAAAGAAGAACTTTAATTGAGCCAGATCACAAATTGGGCTGATAGATGACTTTGTAAGTAATCTAGCAATTCAATACCTGTCACTGTCTGAATTTCATTTCAAGAAAATTGCATCTTGAATATTAATTTAACCTAAAATATTAAATAAAAGTGGTGAAATAATAAACTTGTACACGGCAGCAAAAACGTGTTACCCATGACAAGAAGTGACCCTCAGGCCAATGGTATCTTGCATGATTTTAGTACTGGCACTCCAAAACCAACATCATTTTTTACAAAGGAGGCCTAAACTCAAACAACTTCCTCTCCAATCTCCATCTAAATTTCACCCTTGGTAAAACAATACTCAACAACTTGAATCTACCCATACCTAATTAGTTGCTTTGTTCCTACTCTGAACAGTTTTATTTAGACTTTGACTATAACTGTGTAACAGGTCAAGACAAGAAATTGAGAATTATTTCTAAGCAGTCATGTATCTATTTGGCATTTTTCAAAGCATGTCAAGTCAGGTTCCACTGGTTCAGTATCATTCAATTACAAAGCAATGTATCTTTATAAAGCTTTGTTGCCTGTTAAATCCTTCCTCAAAATGTTTCATTTTCACTCAACCATTTTCTATACTGCAAATAAATTCAATTACCTACAGAAAGTAACAAAACTTTATTTATCTGCCAATTTTTTCTGCCTACTCCAAATAATTCAAACTCCTGATAACTTGAGCCTCTTTCAGTTCCCAACCAAAGCTTTACTTAGCCTTGGTAGGCTAAGATCAATTGACACAGAAAGACTTTCTTACAACTGTGACATTGGTTTTTCGATGGGTGCCTCAACACCACTTAAATCAGGATAACTCTAACAACAAGCTTAATGTTGTTTTTTTTTACCAAACACAATTTAGAGAGGATCAAAGTCTTATTTCACCAGAAGGGGAAAAAAACTAAAGCCCTATTTTGAAGGAGAAAGTGTTAAGGAAGAGTTTAAAAAAATATATATGTGCATTAAGATGTCTAAGCTTCTAAATGTTTAGGATAACAAATGAAGCAGAACCAGCATCAGTGTTATAAGACTGTAAATGTTCAAAATGTGAAATTATATATGTACCAGGAGATAAAACGATTGGAGACCGCGTTATAAACGGAGGCCTACTGTTTTTAAACATGCTTACAGCTGATGAATTTTTCTTTGGCCTCGGTTCGTTACACCTGTCGTGAACTCGACTCAAAAGAAGTTATATCAGTTTATTTTCATCCAAAATCAATTTGTCACTTCTGCTTCAAAACGAAACATAGCTGGGTCGAGCACTCACGGAAAAAATACTAAATTTTCTTATCAACCAAGGGGTTTGGAGGCCTTTGGCAGATTTGAAATCAATGCAAATGATTTTATATAAATCCAACAATAATAGATTTTCTTCAAACGAGAAACCTATCGAATGATACTGAGATATATCAAAGGTAAAGCATTTTCAAGACCTGAAAACGCGTATAGGCAATTCAATTCCTAGAAAGAATATCAATTAACACGATTTATATTCGAGTTTGACAAGGGTGTTTCATGTTTTAACTTAAATTTCCCCATTTTCAATTTCAACGAATTGTATACCAACCATTATTTCCATCGTTTTTCGAACCTGACGCCGTCAATTTGAAACCTTCTGCCATACTTCGACGACCAGATCACTAACACCCCTGGCCAGCATAAAGATTTTCAACTGAGAGAAGCATTTCCTCAAAAAAACAAATACACATTTGTTCTCCTCCAGAATCCACCTGAAATTCAGAGCTTGACAGAGACGCGCTTGCGCATTGTGGGCTATTTTCAGCTGTTCGCATTCTTCCGGTTTTGAGAAGATCACCCGACGATTTTGTGTTTATGCTGCTCCAGGTGTTTTTAAATGGCTTCAAATATTCGATAAGATCACAGGTAAAGCTAAGTAACCCGCTTCAAACGTAAAGGCAAGACCTTAGAAGACATCACCGGCGAAAGAAAACAGAAACTGCAACCGCGATCAAATGGCCTTTGGAAAACAATTTATTTAAAATAATTCAAACCTTTTTGCTATCGATCGGACAGGAATGCACTTAATTTGTTTTTAAATGGTTGAAACTGATCAAATATATTGATAAAGTATAAACGTTTTCTCAATTCTACTTGTGAACTCTAAACAAATGAAGGACAAGCCGTGATTGAACCATCATTTTGTCTGATCCTGCTCCACCTCCATCGAGGTCGTTGATATCCAGCTCTCGAAAGCGAAATCACAACACTTACCTGCAGCGCTGGTTTCCGAACTATCTAAGACGTCAATCAGCTCCGATGAACTTCTCTTGACTACAGGTCTGTAGGATGCTTTAGAAGCCATGTTTCAGTATAAGGAAAAGCTCGATCGCTTACATGTTGCCCGCCAAAGAAGCAACGAAGTGAAATGTGCCCAGACCTCGCTCATATTAGGCCGGAAGATACGTTTCCGGTGTCTTCAGCTGCCAAGTATCTTAAGAGCGGAGTGATGGAGCATGGAAAATTTGAATTACGGCCAAATTTATCTCTTCATTTCAGAATACAGCATGATTACAGTATACCAAAAGTTATATTTTTCGGTATCCAAGCAGGTTTGGTTTAGACTCCTCTATACACCTGCCGAAACAGTGTTTATCTGAAGGAAACAAGAATATAAATTTACGGAAATATAAATCACTTAATCTCACTGTTTGTCATCTGGATCAACTTCATTTGCATTGACCTTCAATGTGCCATGGACATGGATTAGAAGGGTGCAGAGTGTGCTGGGAACTGGGTAAGAGGGAGGGGGGGGGTCCAAACTTTGGCTTTTCTTTTCAATCTCCAATTTCATTTTCAGTTTTTCAGTTAGAAAAACTGACAGATTGAAAAAAAAATCTTTGCCACCTACATTCACCTAGAACTTGTACCAGAGTTATCTCCAAACATCTCCCACAACTGACCATCCCAACAAAAATTTCATTATTTATCATCATAGGTTTTTATATATTTAAATTCACTTTGATTGTTTTAATGCAGTGAGTGGTTGTAAAACTGAAAAGAATAAGAGTGTTAGTTTTCTGTGTTAGTCCTTTCCCCCTAAGACTGACAAGCATCTAATTTCTCCTCACAGTATGACCCCAAATCAAACCAAAACATTCAGGTCATGAGAATTTACTTGTCAGTCAAACATTAAGGTCATGAGAACAAAGTTAATGATCACCAACTAAAAGGCTCTTGAATGTTAAAAAAAGTATATTACTATTCTTACCCTAAACTCTGTGACTTATGGTTAACATGCATATTCCTTTTGAGTACCTACATTGTGGAATACTCTCCCCAATTCTCTTAAAAGTGCTTTTTCAGTTTTCTCTTTCAAAGCTGCCATCTTTCCAAATTTTTATTTCATAAGTTCTTTCATAAGCTATGAGAGTTACTTATATGTTTTTACTTGTCTAGTGTTTAAGTTATTTTGTGATGGAGATTGATTTCATAGGTGACATGTAAGTGCATCAAGGCTTGAGATGTGCACATAAAAACATTGTGGTTATTATCATTATTGTCAACACCACAGGAAATGTTAGTGCATAAAGAACAGTAGGGAGAAAATGCACACTGATCACATAAGGGTTCAGTCCTTGACAGTATATAGTTTACTGCACTGTATCATAAGTATGAAAAAATCTTACTGGACATGCTTTGTAATTTAAATTAACAAACACGTTATTTTTCTAACTACAACAAAAACGCACTCACTACTATAATTTTTATTCAAAAAGAAACTTATTACAAAGACATTTTGAATGTTACTTTGATAATGGTTAATATCCATGGGACTGTGATAAAGGAATGAAACATTCAACTCCTATTTAGAACTTTGCCATGATAAACTCCAAATCTTGGAGTGTACTGCTACTTTAACACTAGCTTGTAACTGTAACAGCATCAAAGTCTTAAACTGACAGACTGGCGAGTCTTGTGTCATTAGGGCCTTGTACTAAGGTGACTGGTTGTGATATGTAACTTAAAATAATTTATTTTCACACAAATTTATGAGAGCTACTGATGTAGGACACATTCTGAATACAGGGAAATCTTATTCACGTAATTTATTAAATTTGAGTTAATATTGAAAATACAATACAATATACAATACAATATACAATACAATATACAATATTTATTTGCCATGTACGACATTTACACATGGAAAAAAAAAAATGAAGAAAATTGATGACAGAAAATAAATGGCGAGAAAACCTGAAAGAAACCACGAGGCTTATAACAAGTCAGGTTTTCTCACTTAAAATAACTAATCTTATATTAGAATTGCAATATGGACTTATGGTAATTAACTTTGACCGCGCACACGTACACACACACACACACGCACACACATATTAAGTAAGTTAGTTAAGAATTACTGCCTTACAGAAGCTAATACTTAGAGAGAAGAAATTCCTTAAGCTTTCTTTTAAAAGAAGCGGAGGAGGGAGAACTAGTTATGTCAGAATTTAACGAATTATAAAAGTTTGGACCTTGAAAGTAAATTGAAAACTTCCTGGTGTTCGTTCTGCACAGTGGCAAACGGAAGGACTGAGCATTCCTAGTATTATAATTGTGGATTTGACTATTCAGTAAAAAAAAGTTATTGAATTTGGAAGGGAGTGTAGAGTTCTCGAATGAAAACATAAAAGTACCTAATTGAAACGAATGGATATCATGAAATTTTAAGAGTTTAAGTTCCTTTAAAATAGGGCCAGTATGGGCAATGTATGTAGAATTGCTTACTATTCTTAATGCACGTTTCTGTAAGGTTACAATTCTTTGAAGGTTTGACTTATAGGTACCAGCCCAAGCTAAATTGCAATAATACAAATATGGAAGGATCATAGAATTGTATAAAGTACGAAGGGAGTGAGTAGAGAGAAAAAACCTAGATTTATGAATAATACCTATAGATTTGGATAATTTATTTGCTGTTAAGGATATATGCGATTTCCAGGTCAAATTGTCATCTAATAAAACACCCAAAAACATGGTCTCAGAAACACGAAGAATAGGCTGCTCATTTATGAAAACTTGAAATTCAAAGGATTGCTTCTTTTGCCAAGGCTTGAATACCATAAAATTAGTCTTGGCTAAATTCAAGGAGAGCCGGTTTGCTGCAAACCAGGTTGACAATTTGTTTAATTCTCTATTTAATGTGTTAATTAGGTAAACAAGGTCATTATGGGAGATAAATAAGTTTGTATCATCAGCAAACAAGATTGCATCAAGCAGGGAAGCATTGTTCAAATCATTAACATACAGGATAAAAAATAAGGGACCAAGAATAGAACCTTGAGGCACCCCACAGGGAATCCCCTGTGGGGCAGATCTAACGTTATTAAATTCGACAAATTGTGTCCTCTCAGAAAGATAACTTTTGACCCATTCTAGTGCCAGACCACGGATCCCATAATGATTGAGTTTTTCAAAAAGAATGTCGTGATTTACCGTATCGAATGCTTTCGAAAGATCTAGGAATACTCCAATGGCATGTTCTTTTCTATCAAATGCAGAAGAAATTTTGTCACACAAATCGATAAGCGCAAGGCTAGGAGAGCGATTTTTTCTAAAGCCATATTGATTATCACATAAGACATCGGAGTCATTGAGATAATTCATAATACGGTTGTAAATTAATCGTTCCAAAAACTTTGAAAAGCACAGTAGAACAGAAATAGGTCTGTAGTTGCTGAAGAGAGCTTTGTCACCTGATTTAAAAATAGGTATGACACGAGCAATTTTCAAATCATCCGGAACGATACCATGAGTAATGGAGAGATTTACAATGTGTGTTAATGGAGAGGAAACGCTGCATATAGATCGCTTTATGATAGACATTGGGATATTGTCATACCCAGCCGATTTTCCCGCCGGAAACGTAGATGCGATATCTATAATCTCCTCCTGAGTTGCTAAATTTAGGAACATTGACTGAGGGAAATGACCAGGAAGAAAATTCTTATACGAGGTCGTAGATTGAATTCGTTTAGCGAGGTTTGGTCCAATATTGCTGAAGTAATGACAAAATCGATTAGCAATCTCCATTGGGTCAGAAATATCTTGATCATCAACCTTAAACACAGAGTTGGGTTTAGGTCTCAATTTCTTGCTGTTTAGTACCTCATTAAGCAGACGCCAAGTGGCTCTTATATTGGATTTTGACTCGCTTAGCCTCTTATCATAATATAAACGTTTCGCGATTCGTAGGGAGTGATTCAGTTTGTTCTTATAAGTTTTATATTTCGCTTCGTTCCAGAGAGAGGGGTTTGAAATATACTGCTTGTATAGTTTGTTTTTCTGCTTGACAGATTTAAGTAAGCCCTGGGATATCCACGGTTTCCTAAAGTGAAGCTGTTAACAGAGCCCCAAGCTAAGTGCTATTCTGTTTCTTCTTAGCAATCTTGAGTCAAAATAGCTGGCAGAACAATATTTAGGTCCCCCCCATGGGAGAAAAGAAATAAAATATGTGCATGTCGGATGATGCAATACACAAAAAACAGGTTTTTTGTTTAAAACACACCTTAGCTGTGTCAGAGGTTTATGTGCCACCTTAAAAAAAATGACAGAGTATTCACACTACTGTATTTAATGTCTATCTTACTTTCACATTACACTAGAATCACACAGTAATTCAGGAATTCAAATTTGAGACTTGAGCAGCAGATTTACATGCCTAAGTATTTTTCTCTTTGAAGTAGAGAGATCAAATTGGTCACGGCTTGGAGCACTGATTAACATTGTAAGTTTGGTAACACACTGATGGAAAACCTAACTCTACATGAGATAAAAAAAAAATCTGGAAAAAAGGTGAAATTCCCCATGTTAAGAAAATTTGTCACCAATTTTTTTCTGAAATTAACAACACTAGGGTAACAATTAAACCTTAATTAGCTTCCTACTTTGCAATTTTTGACATACAGCTCAAAATTTCATGAAACCCCTGGAGAGAATGCTAGAATTATGATTCAGCATAATGTCATTCTGCATTGATCTCCTCAACGTTTACCTATACATATCTACAACACCAGGACCACTCTAATGTATTTACACATTAACATATTTGTTTACATCATCTTTCCCACTCCAAGTTCAAATGAAATTCTATACAGAGATTACAGCAAATGGGAGATCATCTGTCTTCAGTTACTGTCTGGTTTTTGGTCTAACTTGCTCTTGTGGGTTTTGATCATGTAGATAAAGTAAGTAACTGTCTCCTTTTCAGGGCAGGGAATCTGTTTGAAGTGTCTCTGGATGGTCTTAAAACAATAAAAACAAAGCTTCATGTAAGACATGTTTAAAACAACATTTGTTCAACAACCAGAATTTCATCAAAGAAAGAGATGCACCATCAAATAATATTTCATTTGAGAAGTAAATAACTTAGGATTAAGAATATAACAAGAAAGGATAGAGATTGTTTGGCATGGGGAAGGTTTTTATATGAATTGAAAATGGAGAATTAAAAATATTTAGGCTACACTGATAAAGATAACATAAAAAAAGAATTTGTATAGCGCCAAGACTATAAAATATTCAAAAGCACTTTACATTAAGTTACAATTAACAGCTAAGATTAAAATTCCAACAAAGCTAGTAATAACAATCATTATAATAAAAAATTTCCTTGCTAAGCTAAAATCTAAAGAAATGAAAGTCTAAAATTCAACACAAAATTAAAATTAAAGTATTTAAAGCACTAAACATTACAAGCTATTCTTATAAATTATAAGCTTCCCTTAAAAGAAATGTTTTAGGATGCTTTTTAAAAATGGCAAGGCTACTACAGATACACTGAAGAGGCTACTAAAGATATCCTAAGGAAGGACTAAGCCTTTCATGTGGACCACTCAAAAGCACCGTGATCAATACTAAATAATCCTAATTCCAGAGATCTCTAGAATTTTTGATGAAACCAAGAGAAAATGAAAACCAGAAGATATAACTAACTGAAAAACATCAAATTCTTCTTTCCCTCAAACAATATGAAAATCTGGGACTCCTTAAAACATGGCAGCAAAAAGGAAAATGATGATATTTGTATTAACTGGATAACATTGCTAGGGTTTGCAGTCTTTTGTATAAACAATTTTGGTTGAGATTTTTTTTGGGTTTAAATCACTAACATGTCCATTCAATCAGACTTGCTCATTTCTTCTGAACAAATTTTGAATTTTAGGAAACTTTTTTATAAGCACTAAAAGTTAGAATTAACCTTTAACTCCCAAGATCTCATTAGTAATTCTCCTTACTGTCTGTCAAATGATTCTCATTATGTTAGTTTGGATAATTTGGTATTGGATCAATTAATAATCCCATAATTGATATTTTTTTAATTCTCATCACTTGTCTGCATGATATTGCATAGATATAGTAATGAGAAATTCTGTCTTGGTCACTCATTGGAGTTAAAGGGTTAAATCTTCTGTAAAGGACAAAGTATAGCTTCCGACCTACTCCACTCCCCCAGAGGAGTATCGACCGACAAGAATGCATTTTCTATGGAGAGGAGGGTAGAAATCCACGTACAGCACGAGTTTTCTCCAGAATTTCGTACTTTGTAAGAAAAAGAAACATTCTTCAAATATCCGAACTAAGCCAAATTAAAAGGGACTACTCAAAGATAAAAAGACATTTAAATTTGTTGGCTCACATCGAATTACGTTTATCGTAACAAAAAGGTGACTAACGACATTTGTAATGATGATACAACGAGTGTTTTGCCATCCAGGCTTCGAACCAAAAATATAAAAATCTCTTCAGTTCAACCATACATACCTCAACAAGCTGTGATTTGTTCAATCCTGGTCGGGTTTGTAACTTGTAATGTCGTTTATATCTTCTTAGAGTGTTCACCTGCAATTGACAGAAATCGACCTGTGCGAGATGAAAGAGAACACGTCAAAATCTTTCCTAAGAATATCAAACACGTAACCAACAAGTTTGAGCACGAATGGTAAGGAAAACCGTCGCAAACAGCAGGGTAAATTACTCCAGGTGCTTAAAAAGATAAACACAGAGTTGTCCTTCTTACCTCAGCTGTGTCCGCTTCATCGTCGGAATCTTTACGTTTTCTCTTGCTGCGAACGCTTTGAATCATATTTTTGTGATGCTCGCAAATATAGATGTGTCTTGCCTGAAATAAAACCGGTTTAAAATGAATTTAATTCGAATTATCCCAGCTCTATCAAACAAAAGCTTACAGTTCAGTCAGCAACCTCGGATCTGTGAAAGGATTCAGTCGGAAAAAATTTCGCTTACGTTTACGTCCAAAGCCAACTTCAGTTTTCTCTGAGAAACTGTCTTCTGAATTCGCTTGGAGTAGCTTGCGTTGCTGGCTGGTCGCTTACAGCGGTCGTTGTCTTCGACAAGGCAGCAAATCTGCCCGACAGTAGAGCTTTGTTCTTCCTGTTCGCTTCGATAGCCGTTCATTACTGCCAATCCCCGACACACATTAGCTTACCGCCGATCTTGAAAATCGCTCCTTTCCTGTTTGTTGTACACATGTGAGTGACGTCATGTCACATGGTTGAACAATGAAGAAGATGCCAAGTCAGTTTTGCGCGCATTTTTCCAGCCGATTTTTCGATCGTCACGCAATATCAATAGTATTGTTTATCCATGGAGTAGTACATGTCAGCTCGATTATCAACCATCGCATCTTATCAAATTGTTTGTTTGACTTACATGTACTTTGTACTGGAGAATATTGCCTCACAGTCAATCAGTTTCGCTCTCGGTTTTTGCAGTTTCCAAGTAGGGGTGCGGTGGGGGAAAGTTATGGGGGTACTTACGCACGAGTATCATTTCTTATATTTAAACCTTTCTGACTGAGATCAAATTTCAACCAGAAAGAAGAGCCATTTCTCACCTTGCTATTTTGTTTTGTCCGAAACACGTACCTGCCTGGAGTGATAGATTCTAATGAGCACTGAATATGGCCCAAATCTAAATCAAAGGCGTCTTCTAAAGGGCTTAGCAGAATTAAACTGATCACATATTCCACGTGCAAGAAGTTGTTGATCACGTAATCGTCAGTTGTTGTAAATCAAATTTTATAGATAACTATAGGGATGGTTTTCCACGATCATTTCCCAACACCTGGGAAGCCTGTGGTTCCATGCAGAGGTTACGAATTGTACAGGTAGGGCAGGGAACAAACAGCGGGAAAAGTAAACCAATCACTCGCGTTCTTCGGCTCGGCAGAGGTTGTCAGCTTCGGAAGGTTCGCGCTTTTCAGTTTTCGCTTACGGTCTTCCTTTAAGCTTGCTATAAACTATCTATAAAACTTGTAACGCAGTGAATAGTTAACACTTCCTTCAAATCAACTTCTAGTACGAAATGTCGACACGCAAAGACCCAAACAAGCCCCGAGGGAAAATGAGTGCCTACAATATTTTTGTCAAGGAAGAAACCGAGGCGATGAAGAAATTACAAAGCGAAGCTACAGGCGACAGTTCTGAGACAAAAGAAGATAAAGCAGTTCGGCAAGCGTTTATACCGGCCTGTGCAGAAAAGTGGAAGAAGTTAACTGAGGAGGAGAAAAAACGTTTTGTGGAGGCCGCAGAGAAGGACAGGATGAGGTATAACAACGAAATGGCTAATTACACACCGCCGAGATACGAAGGTAGTGAAAGGAAAACTCGAAAGCAGAAGAAGATGAAGGATCCAAATCAACCCAAGAAGTGGATGTAAGTCTAAACCTAAATAAAAGTTGCTACTTTCATGTCGACTTAGTACAAGCATCCGTTCCAGCTGTTTCTCCATAAGTATGAATTTACACTATCCGGAAAACTGAATCTGGTCAAGTTTGTTTAGTGATAAAGCGCTGTGCTTTATAAAGTTTATCTGAGTTACGACTTGCATGATTCCTCACATTTTAAAAAAAATTCGGATCTGTACGCCGCTGACGACTTTAGACCTTTGAGAAAGTGAATGTAAGCAAAAAATTTTTTTAGTACGACTCAAATTTAACCAAAGCGCCATTTTGAATCAGCTGCAGAGTGGTTTATTTTCTAGATGGGTTTCAGTGAAAAGGTTCACGTAATCCTGTTTCATTTCTGATTAGTTCATTATTACTCACAGTTCTCTTCTTCGAAACCCATCTTAAGCTGACGCTTAATTTATTTTGTATTTCCCCAAGGTCTTCCTTCATGTTTTTCTGCCAAGACAAACGCGCTGCGATGAGAGAAGAAAATCCAGAAATGAGAGTTAGAGCTAAAATGCTCGGTGAAATGTGGGCCAAGATGGAAGAAAAAGAGAAGGAAAAGTTTGAACAAATGGCAAAGGAAGATAGAGAGAGATACGATGAGGAGATGAAAGCTTTTAGAAGGGGAGACTATGTAGTTCCTAGTACAAGTCAGATAGCAGTGGAAGCCGAGGAATAATTTGAAAGCAGGAGAACTATTCAATGGCGGCCGACCTATTTGTGTTACACCAGTTGTTTTGATGATACTTTAGCGATTAAGCTGGGATTAAACTACGAAAACTGAAAAATGGAAGCCTTCACTGCAAATTCATGACGGTTTTAGAACTAAAGTAATTTAGAATGTTTCTGTTCTTTCTAGACGGAAATATTAAAGGTATTACCTTTCATATTTACCGAGGCTTGCAGAATAATTGATTTTTTTTTTAATGATGACTGCTTTGCAAGACTGATTTATAATATAATAACCCTACATATTTTAAACTAGGAACAACTTCTGTTGGGATAAATTATCCTTTGTTTTCGAAATAAGAACACGTTTTGCATAAGTTAGTGAAATAGAAAACCTAAAATGTTCCTCCTTTCATCTACTTGCAAGTGAAGCTCACCTTTTTGGTTTTCTATTTCCTTTTGATAAAATCAGTGAGCAGGACAGTTTCAATAACTAAGTAAGTGTTAAGATTAAGCTTTTTTCCCTGTGTAGAACGCATATTAAGCGTTTCTTACAGTAATCGAACTCTTTCTTCTCGCGCGCTGTCTGCCAGAAAGAACCCCTAACAAAAAGCTAGACCATTTTTACGTCCACAAGATTCTTGTCATGGCGCTTTAAAACCATTATTCGTCTCCTCATAAATGCCATATCATTACATGTATTAATCTGGACCACAGTATGCTCCATCTACGCTCGACACAGCTGCACTACCTGATCTCACTTTGATAACACGCGTCCTTTTAGATTTCGTTCCGCAGTTGAAGAGTCGTGACAGGACTGAACGCCCTTCTCCATTCTCGGCTTTTCCCTCACGGGTACTTTCCGAATTTTCCTTCACAGGTCTACGCACATCATCCAATTCACCAGGCTTGATAACTTTCACACGAGTTTTAGTACTGCAAGGCATCTAAATAATGAGAATTGTTCGATGTCATCGTCAAAATTCCCGACGCGCGCGCGTTTACGCACTTTCTGTAGTTACGTCAAATGCAAAACCATCGTTTTTGTTTATGACGTATCAGTAGTATTTATGACGTAGCTAAGCATTCAGATCAGGGTGAATGGTACTGGATGGACCAAAGTTCTCAAGCTGCAGCATAGTAAGGGTAACTAAAGCATGGAGTCAGTAGAGGCCACGAACGGTTGTGACTGCTGATTTCTGGAAGAGTGGTTGTCGTATCAAATGCTATTGCTTCGCGGTGAGCGCCCTGCACATTAGCAGTTACAGTAAACTCCAGTTACCAGCCGAAAACCTTAAAGACCGACGACAGGAGTCCTTCTGAGAGAGGTTTGACTGATAAATCAAGTGTACATTCATTTGTTTTATTGTCTACAGTTCCATTGCCAGTTTTAGGGTACGAGATTTGAAACTGGTGGTCTAACAGTTGATTGTGTAGTCTGATCGCTCAGGTGAGGAGTCCTCAGAAGGACCGTTGTCGGTAGAAGTGACTAAAAACGTTTCGACAACCTGTGTAGGAGTCACTCTAAGACTGAGTCAAGTGAGAAGTTTTTTCTCAGTCAGGTGTTATAAGTTTGGCTTGTCGTAAGCAGATCGGTCGATGTTCTCGTGATGTTAATGATCGCGAGACTCATATAAAAAATCGCTCGTCACGGGTCACTCTAATCTAACACACTCAACAGACTTGAAACACTACAGGCGCCTCAAACTTAATGGGAGAGTAGGTTTAAGTTTTACAATGCATTGCGCAAAACTATACAAGGATTCAAGTGAATAAAGGAGGTAAGTCTGTAAAGAAACTGTGGTGCTGCGTCGGTGAGAGAGTATAACAGGGTAATTTAGTATTATCAACTGAGTTGATAACGTAAATTGGCCACCGTAAAGAGTTTAAAAGCTGACGTTTCCAGGCTAACGCTCGAAACTTCAGCTTTTAAACTCTTTTCGGTGGCCAATTCTCTTTATCAACTGAGTTGATAATACTAAATTACCATGGATTCAAGTGAGCTTGGGGCGCCTCGCCTATGATAACACCGGTGTTAAAAAATCCTTTTCAAACAAAGAGCTCAAGTCTAATATCTGACTTTAAAGGTCTGATACATGTATCAAATTGAATATAAACATTTAACTGTAAATAACGCCTTCGACATGTCTCAGACTCCCAACAAAAACAAGCGACACATTCGACATAATCGAAGGTTAAAAACCAAAACTCAATTGAAGAACGAGTGTTCACTTCAACCCAAATTCAAGTGCCCGCGTTAACTTCATATTTAAGTTCAAGGTTTCTGGAGATTGGCTGAAATAATAAGAACATTACAATTACGTCTTACTCCAATTCGAAGACAGGTTGAACTATATTCTATGGCGTTATCACTTTTCTCTTAATGAAGAAGTGGTCATATGCACATTCTACCCCCCCCCCCCCCCCACCACCACGCTCTTCCGCTGGATGTCAACAGGAGCCCATTCGAATATTATATCAAGGAGGCGGTTTATATGGACTATGTGTGATTTTTAATTGCTTAGAAAAAGACTAATAGCTATTTACAAATACTGATTATAAATAAAATCACTAAGAAGTTTGCGATGTTCTGTTTCCAGATTTCCTCTTCCTCTTTTTCTTTTTGCTGTTACTGTTCTTTCCGCTGTCACTTTTCAACGCCCCACTAAAATCTAACGTTTCCTGGGTACGTATTGGCTGAGAGCTATGGAAGAAAAGAAAAACAGAATTCACAAATAGTTTTATAACTTTGCCTTTCTGTAACCGTTTTTTTTTTAGTCCAAACATACCTCTTCTGAATCACATCACTTCTTTCGGCAGTCAGTATTATAACGTCTTCCTCCTCGCTGTCATCATTATCCACGATGGAGTGAACGACTGCAACAAAGACAAAACGAAGTAAGGAGCTCTAGAGATCGTTAAAAGTAGTTTCTGTGTTGGGCTTCGTTCGGTTCAAATTCTTCCTGTTTATTTTTTTTTCACGTGCTCGAACGCTGTTTACTCGCGCTTGGTACCAAGCGGCATAGTTTCCCGCGCTTTCTGGCGGTTGCATGTCTCAACGCACTTGGCACTAGTTGCATGTTTTCCGGTGTGTTTAGTATTGGTTACATATATATCCACACTTTGCACCAATTGCATATTTTCCCGAACTCAGCATTGGCTGCATATTTGCCTCGCACATGGACCAGTGACATACTTTCCCACTCTTGGCACTACTAGAAGTTGCATATCCGTCAGTGCTCAGCACTGTTTGCATATTTTCTACGCGCTTGGAACCATAAGCATATTTTCCCGCGCTTGCCAATGATTACATATTTTTCTGCCACTGGCATTAGTCGTCTCACTCCCTCGCTTGCGAGAAGGATATGTTACATTGCCATTTCGAGATCTGGTTGGTTCACTGGGGCGCATAGGTCTTGATTGACAGGGATTTTAATATCAATTCTGGTCTATGCGATAGTATTAGGAAAATCAGAATATTAAGCATAAAGTTCAACGTTTTTCCCTCTTCACCTTTGCTGCCATTCTTCTGCTGTGATTCTGGTGTCGGAGACTCACTATTTCTTTCCTCTCCAGTTATTTCAACCTCCTCACTTTCTTCCATTTCTCCATCTTCTTCATCTAAAACGATCCAAGAATTGTCTCCTCCTTCGCCAATTTGAGCAGTTCCCGGTCCCTGTCAGAAGCAAACAATAAGAAAAAAAGTAAACCAACACACAAATATAGGTTGGATTTAAGCAGTGATGCAGAGAAAAATTTCCACTTGAAAGTCAAAAATATTCCGGGGTTGCTTTGGCTTACATCGCTCGGTGATTGGTCCAGGAAACTCGCGTCATCCTAGCAACCAATCAGAATCAAACCTAAAACCAATCGTGACCTGGTCACTCACGTTTTCCATCGCTTCAGGCAGTTTGCTTATTTTTAATCTGCGTTCTCATTGGCTCCTCGTGATCTTTTCATTTCCTTTGATTGGCTTCTGTGATTTATTTGCCTTTGCTTTACGACACTCTCGCGAAATACGCTCTATTAAGAGAGGCGGCTTTTCGTTCATTGTTCCAAAATCAATTTGAGATCTGGAGTGCTGGAAAATGTCATAGTGAGCAGCTTATGAGAACACAAAGTAAAAATAAGCGAATTGCCCATAGGTTGGGAAAACGCCAATAACCAAGTCACGTTTGGTTTTAGTTTCAAACCTAATGGGTTGAAAAGATAGTAAAATTTTGTGGACCAATTACATAGCAAAGAAAAGCAAACTCAAAGTAATTATGAATTATTTTTGACACTCAATCACAAATTGCTCCAATAACAAATTACCTTCAATTGTGCTCCCCATGGACTGCAAGATTATTCATTGTCAAGGAGTCTAGTAACTCTTTTAGATTGTTCTTTGTAATTTGTACTTTTGCTTAATGAAACAAAAAAAAAAGGTTACAGTTGCCTATGAAGAATCTCACAATGGCACTTAAATCATTATTAAAAAAAAAAGATTATGAAGACTGCAGTACAGTACAGAATACTCCTAAAAATAGGTTTGATTTTATACAGTGAGAATAATTTCCAAATGACAAATTATTTGTAAAGGATACTTTTCTTCCATTGCTGTCATATCATCATATTGTCTTTCTGTGAAGT
The DNA here is from genome assembly GCF_964200805.1 of Pocillopora damicornis. Classification (NCBI taxonomy): domain Eukaryota; kingdom Metazoa; phylum Cnidaria; class Anthozoa; order Scleractinia; family Pocilloporidae; genus Pocillopora; species Pocillopora damicornis. The sequence continues at coordinate 3,295,190 of NC_142682.1, read as the reverse complement.
AAAGAGTAAAATAATGTATAACTCTTTTATACCATTCTCAAGTCTGAGTCTCATCATAGGTCAAGCTTGCTCAACTGTTTTCCTTACACAGCTAAAATTCTACCATCTACCTCATCTTTCTGCTGTTTTTATGCAATCCATACCTACTCTAAAACGATTCTAGTTTATCACTGCCTAATTGTTAAGCTTTTCTTTTCCTTCCTTACAGTCTTCACTGCCAACTATTTTGTGCTCATTCTTTAATCAAAATCTGTTAGTTTTACTTAGGTTTCAATCTGAATCTGTGAATCACTCCTTCCAGCTGAGAATTTACACTTCATGACTGGAATATGTTATACATGTTCATAAAATATTCTTGGAGTATGCGATTTGGTTTGGAAATTACCTATTTAATAATTGCTTCTTCTGAGCAATATGATTCTACTAGGATGAAAAACAAGAGAACTAGCTATGCCTTAGTTGAGGCACATCTATAGAGTTGGTGCATTAAACATTTTGTGTTTTTCAGTGGCACAAGGAAAACACCTTAAATTGGAGTAAGTCCTTTGAGTAAAGATGAGCATCAGCGAGAATTTTGACCCACATTTAATACCAGGTGTGAAAATTGAGCCAGGACCACAGTTCTGGGATGCAAGCTGTTTCATCACTGTCTTGTCACTACATTATGCCTACTTCTCTATGGGGTAATTCCCCAATTTGTACCTGTTACTTTTTCCACAGCTTCACTGATATCCACCTCAGACTCATCAGCTGATGTCACAGTAATAATGGATGGTGTTGTATCTGATTCTATCAATCCTGTTTTCCCAAGAGCTCTGGTTGAAAAAAAGAAATATCACACAATAATTAAAAGTACAAATTTATTAGTCCATGAAATAGTTTACTGGGCTCAAAACTTACACAAATCACAACTAGGTCACTCAAACATCGACCCTTCAAATTTTGACTTCTTATTGGTTCTTCCTGACATCCACCTTGTTAAGCTTGGCTTTTGTCAGTAGCAACTGTGATTCTGGTTTTAAAATAATCCATTGAAAAGCACTCTAGGAATAATAATAAAAGCTAAGTTTTTTTCATTTGTCTCATGATGTAGTCATATGTGATGTAGATCATGACGTTTCAACCGAATACTACTAGTCTTCTTCAGGCAATGAGGTCGACTGGTCATACATGATCTTATAAAGCATGATGCTCTGCTATGATTAGTTGTTTTTTTTTCAACAGCTCTGATTGGTGCTTTTCGATCCTTGCTGTTTCACTCAGTGATTTGCCCCCTTGGAGCAATAGATCACACTGAGTTAAACATTCAAAAATTATCATTTGATAATTATTATCATTGGAATGTTAACAATCTATTCCTTTTGATTACTTAACCCTTTACATCCTAACATCAGTTAACTTATTCTCCATACTGTTCTCTAAACATTTCCTAAGGTACTGACAAGGAGATTTTATGTAATAATCAAGAGCTTCTGTAGTTGGTGATCATTTGATTTATTCTCATGACCTAAATGTCTGGTCACTCTTAGACGTCAAAGGGTTAACTGGTCTACCAGTTTCTGACTAGACACTGGGCTTGAAGACTTATTCTAATATCTCTTTCATCATCACACTTACCTTTGTTTAGAATCCTCCTCCAGTGCCTCTTGTATAAGAGCAACAATTTCAGTAACCTTAACTGATGCAATCTTGGAACATCTCAGGATCTAGATAAGCAACATGATGATCATTTCATATTCTGTTGTTCACAAAGCAAACTTTTTGGAACGAAATTGTCCTAGCTTTTTTTATTTCTCTTTTAAATCATTTGTTTAAGGTAACAATGAGCCAAATTAATGTGAAAATTATACTATTGTTTGAAATTTGGGATAAGAAATAAAAATAAAAAAGATATTGCTAAGAAAAAGTTAAGGAGTAGGATCTCTGGTATTGCCAAGGATATCTACCATTACCTTGAGATTTATGTGGGGACAAAAAATCTTTAGTCAAAACATTTTGAAAGAGATTGAGATAGTTTTCAGTAAGATGATTATGGGTGGAAATCCTTAAAACCATCCCTTAAATCCTTTGGCAGGGTAAATATTCTTGAAGATCTTTGAAAGAATGATATTGGCAGTGTTCTTCAGATTTCTTTTAGTGGTCAGTCACACTTAAATATCAACTTACTTTGGTTCTAGACACTAGTACTTATCTAACTGAAGAAGCCAGTGCTTCAGAAAAGAGTGGCTGGCAAAAATGCTAACTACCTGCACTTCTGGAGAATACTGGTATCAGTCAGAATAAATGTACCTGTTCAGATTCTAATGACACTCCACCACCCATCACTGCTCCACAGATTTCACGATGAATATTCATTGCCATGATCATTCTCCCATCCATTACAATTTCCTCTTTATCTGTTGGATCTACAAGCAAACGTTGCCTGGGAAAAATATTTGAATTGTTAGTTGAAAAAAATGATTGCAGTGTTTTTGTGTTTTTTCTTTAAATTCCCATCAATTTTGGGAATGCCGATTTCCCTGGAGTAGCTTTAGGGGACACATGCTTCTGGGTTTTTTTTTTTATTTCAAAGTTCATACTTTGTTTCAGAAGAATAAATTAACATGTAAAAAATTGCACAGAAGCTTTTCAGAAACACAACAAAGACAAAAGTTGCGACCCTTGAAGGCCACCCAAGGTGTTTGTCTCATTGAAGTCATAGCATATGTCCCACAGTCTGAGTGGTTATTTCAGGCAGGTTTGACCAAATTTTATAATTATCGTAGAAATGCTCCAAAATATCATCACATGCAGATTGAAATGCTTGAAAACATGAAATAATGGCCTACCCTTCATTGAAAAAGCCAAATGTTATACAGACAGGCATATGAAGGATACTGAGAGGGACTGGATCACGGTCCTCTGGAGAGTGCTGATAAAATAAGACAGAGCAGAGTATGTCATTATTGCTATGAGGCCTGAAATCAGCACTTTTATTGCCATGAACATTATCATCCCAATCATTATCATTATAAGAATTACTTATAATCACTATCATAAATAAAAATGTTCATAAATTAAAATCATAATGATCATCATTATCATTGGTACTGGGATTGATCTTCATAATATAGCAACAACCTGTAGATGAAAAGATTTGTTCCTGTATATCTAGCTACCAGTACAATTGAGTCTGGACAGTCTTAAACAAAGAGTCTTATCCCAGGAATTAAAAATGACTGCTAAGTGATACACTAGTCTATTATCAGCCATTTTCCATGTTGAAAATAAATCCCACATTGAAAATAAAATTTTGTGCCTTGCCTCAATTGAACACTTACAATTGTGACATCTTCACCGATAACAGACACATCTGGTCGCCTAGAAAAGTAAGGGAATATTTTTTTGAGATAATGTCAAGGGTACATTTGATTTTTGTTACACATAAAGAAAGTCAAAATTTTAGAGTTTTTGCATGTTTTTTTGTGCATTTCTTCGGTTGAAACTGAAAAAAATTCAAATCTTTGAGCATTGAAGACAAGATAAGACATTGAATTCTGGGCACATTATCTTGGAAGAATGATTATTTGCTAAAAGGAAAATTCATGCCAAAAATTAGTTAACAAATGAATTTTTAATCATTTTTCTCTTTGTTTGGAGTCACAATCAACTGACAAATCAAGCTATCATTTGAAAATCACTGAGAGTGTTTTGAGTACTACACTGTCAGTCTTCTTCAGGCTACCACATAAGCAACTTATTTAAAACATTTATTTATCACTATGATAATGATTATAATCACAAAATGAAAAAAGCACTGACATCTTCGACAAAAAACACAATTTCAAGGTTTTGATAGACAAGCATACCTAAAGTGAGCCAAAGCTGTAATTGCAGCAATACTTGCGCAATCAGCAATGTTACCACCATTGTCCAATACATGCACATCAACCCTTATTGACCAAACCTATGCCACACAAAATATTTCCTGGTATTAATCATGATAATTAGAAAATAAATGTATTTGATGAGAAATCACCATTATTATACAATCAAGATCAATATTCATTTCACTAGAGTGTGTGATTTATTGATTTCAAGTGACAATAAACTATATAAAAATACACAAATGGTACTTTTGGTGACTTCATTACAAACATTATTCTGTAATGGAGAGTGTCTTAGTTTATAAAACTGAGAATAAAGAGAACAAGACAAAACATGTAATTCAGTTAATCCAATTAATCTAATTAATCCAAACCTTTTCACCAGCAACAATGCATAGAGATTCTACATCAATAGCTCGTGACTCTACGTAACACCTCTCCATAAATCGGTTAAGTTCAGTGCCAAATTCCGTCATTCTAAAAAAGGATGTAAGGGAATATTCAAGGAAGATATTAAAAATCTATAATCTGTAGCACATTCCTTGTTATGTTAGTTCTGAATTGGCATTAAAACAATTAAAATTTGTCAGTTGATAATTGTTATTGTTATCATCTGTCTGTGTGTTGTGTATCATATTGATGCTGTACTGAGAAATTACTTGGTTGCCATTCCTGATGGTGAAATATCTAACTTACCTTCCTGACTCAAAGGCTGGTGATGCCATTGGTGAAAGTTCCACATTGAGAAATAGCTGGCCTTCTGTGGGTCTATTTGGCTTTGGTTGAACAACTTCACAAGACACTTGAGCTAAAACCCTATCCAAGACAAATATAATGTGCTTATGTTTCATTGTTGTTTTAGACAATCAGAATTCTGAGGGCACCAATTAACCCTTTACACCCTAAAATCAGTAAGTATTTTCTCCATACTGTTCACCATACATTTCCTAAGATGCTGAGAAGGAGAATTTGTTTAACAATTAAGAGCTTCTTAGTTGGTGATCCTTTCTTTTATAATTTCTCGTGTCAGTAATGTTTTAATCAGGGATGGTATTGTAAGGAGAAATTAGATGCTAGTCACTCTTAGGGGTCAAAGGGTTAATAAATTTTTCCCAAGATACTCTGTGTATCTGCTTAGAAACAAGGGTAAAAAATTTGAGAGCCTTTGAATAATACATCTTCACAAAAGAGGTTTTTCACTTGGCATTGCAGTTGTTTAAAAGGTGGACAGCATTATCCACTGGAAAAATGATTATCCAGTGGATAGCCTAGTGTAATTTGCTGAATAGCGATTTACCCATTGGAAGGCGTTATCCTCCCCTTAAACAGCTTCGCCCAAACCCTTGGCCCTGGTCCACTTATTTAGGTAATTCCACTTTTCACTGTAATGTAATACATCCGCTTTAAAGTCATTGGTCGTCCTTCCTTTCTGATTGGCGATTTATTAACTGATAACTATTTTACCCAGCCATTGTAATCGCGCGAACGATTCCAGACGAAATTGTATTCCACTCAGTTCCATCCATTATCACTATCCACTGATGTGAATAATCAAAACGTTTATAACACAAGTCCAAATTGCGACTAATTTATAGAAAGGGAATGCCTCAGAACCATCCAGAATGAATTGTTGCCGTACCTTGTTTCACCCAGTTGAACCTCGCAATGTCCTCTGTCTACACCAAATGAAATTCTGAGTTTCCGGTAGTCGTAGGCTTCGCGTCCATCTATGCGCTATTTATTAATACAAAAAAACTTTAGCAGTCTATTATAATCAACAATAGAGGGAAAATAAAAAGCAAAAGTAGGTAATCTGGTGCAGTAAACCTTTCCCGATCCGATTCCCTTGAGGAGAAAATCTCTTTCGCACGTAGAAAATGGCACGCTGGATGCTTTCATAGTGTTCAAGGTTGTTTTCAGTCAGGCGTTCCTAGCTACATAATGAAGCTCGTCTGATACCTGGCTCTAATTTGATAGCCGCTGATTATATAAACTGCGGGCGAAGGATGCAGGCGATGACTTTCCAAAGACAGAGTAGAATATATAGGAACTTCACTGTCTCTTTCTTCTGGAAATGTTACGGTGACAAAATATTAGTAATCTTCACCCGTTTATGGCTAAAGGTGTGAAGTAATTCCTTACTTTTGAGATAATATTTGAAAAGAAAAAAGCTTGATGCGGGCAGATCTGCTTCTAATATGCGACTGAGGTACATTACACCATTATGGAGAGGTGGTTACGTAAGCACGTGTTCGTTTCAAAGAACGTTTCTGTCTTCAGAGGCTCCACATTACGGTAAGACCCTTGAAAACGGCCAAAATTTGGATTCTGAAACGAAGGAAAATGGCAACGGAGATATTATAGGAGCTGTGAAGTTATTTGAAGCCATCAAACATTATACTAAATCCAGTAATATACAAAACAAGACTAAATTGCTGAAATCTTACTGCGACTGGGGACTTTACGAACAAGCCATGAAAATTGTGCGTTCCATCGTCAATCTTAAGGTTTACGACACAGATGCTTATGACTTGGTAATAACCAGTATGGCAACGCGTAGACAGATAGGAAAAGCCATACAGGTCTTCGAGGAGAAATTGAAGAGGCAACAACACTTTCCAACCAAAGTATACTTAAGTGAATACGTCGCGGAAATGATTGAACTGCTCCTCAATCCTGAAAATCTGATAATTAAGGGAGAGGTTTTTGATGAACATCGTCATACTAGAACATCACAGATGGTGTTTCGTTATCTTGAACAAAATGGGGAAAGATTACCATTAAGATTAATTCGTGCAATTCACTCGTGGCTCATGCATGATCCAAATAACTACTGGACTTGGCAGAACTGCACAATTAGTGAAGCAGGAAAATGCTCTTTCTGTGGTAATATGTTGATAAACCGCTTACCCTTAGAGGATGTAAACCAGTTGAAATTTGAAATCCTAAGGCTTTTTGAAATTCCACAGAAGTCTACTTTTAAACTGAACGATATAAGTTTAGAAGACCAGATGTACCAAGAGATACAAGAATTGAAGATGTTTGTCAAAGAAAAGGGGCCATTTGACGTAATTATTGATGGCTTGAATGTCCTTTGCACAGAATCAAAATTTAAGTTATCATCACACAGGTTATTAGAAATGGTAAATCACTTTGCCATACAACAGAAGAATGTTATGGTTGTATTATCTAAGAAAGAACTGGAAAATAGGAAAGCCACTAGGGCTCTCAAAACTACTAATTGTGCTGTTTTCATGAGCAGCTTTGGAAATGATGATTTGTACCTTTTGTATGCTGCAGCCATGAGTGGATTGCGATATGTTGAGGTTGTCACCAATGACAAACTCCGAGATCACCGCCTTTTATTCCCAGCTGAAGTAGGATGGATATTCTCAAGATGGACACGGTTAAACCGTGTAAGCTTTACAAAAGGAGGAAAAGGAAAACTGCAATTTTTCAGAGATAGAGTTGACCCTGTTGTGCAGTACAATGGGAATTCATGGCACTTTCCTGTTGCTAATGAAGCATGGAGGTGTTCAAGAAGATCAAAACGGTTCAAAAATTTATTTTAAATGCACATTTTTTAAAAGCTATGTACAATAGAGAATTTTGAAACTTGTTTATTGAGGCATAACTGAATGGCTCTTCCAGTAAACAAATATAATGGTATATTTGATAAATTATGTGATTCCGGTTACCCTGTGGCACTTATGTAAATGTTAAGATAAATTATGTGATTCAGGTCACCCTTGGGCACTTATGTAAATGTTATTACTGTTGGAGGAAAAAAATTGGCTTTTTGTTAAATGATAGTTGTGAACTTCTTCTTTCCTTAAGTTATGTATTTCCGTTATGTGCCAATTAATTCAAAGTTTGAAATTCCCCCCTCTTCCTCCCTGTCTACCCATGGGCATTTTACTGTCATCTGTACTCATGGGGCAGGGAATTTCAATCTTGCTTAGGTGGGGAGGGGAATTTGAATCAGAACTGTCAAGTTTTCCCAAGGTCTACAAGAAAGTCACAGTGGCAGATCTTACCTTTACTTTGATCAAGCTGGTCTTCAAAAGTTCAAATGCCTTGTGGAATATGTGATAAAATGAAGGTTGTTTACAGGAAAATGACACATGATGGGGTGAAGCTCAAGGCAACATAAGGCAAATTTGATTGGTAGTTAATGTCAAAGCATGGGAGTTGTGTGGAAATTTACCAACAATAGCATTTAGTTTCATGTGAGATTTTTTAGTGGGTTGAGATGATATTGAAAGTTTAGGCTGTTTACTGGGAAATGTCATTTTATCAGGGAAAACCTAATTGGTAGTGATAAAGAAACACAGAACTGTTCTAGGAAAGTACCATTAAACACAATATGTAATTCATGGAGAACTTCTAAAAGCAAAGAAACAAATATTTACATGGCAGAGAGAATCCGTTTCGGCTGGCTACACGCTTATTTCCCGCGCAAAATTTTAAAGGAACAAATTAAGAAACAGCGTTAATTGACCACTCTCTCGCAAAGTGAGCGTCGTGTTTAATTCAGACAGGCGTTCCTAGAGCGGAACTAAAACTCGAGCATCAACTGGCACTAACTTGGTAGCCGCTGATTAGATGACTGCAGTTTCATGATGATTTAGGAGCACAGGGAACAGAGAGCGGGGAAGGACAGAAACAGACCAGTCCATGTCTTTGTTATCTTCTTAACTGTTGTATGACTGTTGTTTTTGGAAACAGTTTAGGAACATTCAGCTGCTTTATCCAACGAGAACCCGGTATGATTCGGCTGAGGTGTCTTACGTCGAGAAAGAGAGCTTGTGTAACAAGCACGTGTCTGCTTTTCAGATCCTTTCTATCTTCAAAAGCTTCAACTTCCGTTCATACCCATGGAAACGGCCAAAATGTAGAGACTGAAACGACGATGAAACACTACATTAAGACTGGTAAGGTAACGGATGCCGTAAAGCTATTTGAAGAGAGCAGGAACGGTGGAGAGTCGTGGAAAATAGACGGTTGTTACTCTTGGCTATTACATTTGTTTGTGCAACACAATGAACATGAAGCTGTAGACAAGCTGTACGAAGACATTAAACGAAATGCTGTTTTCATTGGCGAAGGAGCTAAATTCTCGATGATTAAATCTTACAGCAATCGGGGACTTTTTGACCAGGCTGTCGGCATGCTGCACGCCATTGTGGAAAGTAATATAGCTCACCACACTCGTCATTATGATTATATCATTACCTCTATGGCCAAGAGGGGACAATCGAGAAAAGCTTTGCGGGTCTTTGAGGAGAAACTAGAAAGGTTGGAAAATTTCGGAATTAATGAAAACATGTCTGCGCCAATCAAAGACATGATTGAATTGCTTCTTAACCCTAAAAGTCTCCCAGTTAAAGAGAACGATCATGGTAAGGAAGGCAAAGTTGATACAAACCATCACAACAAAATGTCAAATATGGTTTTTAGTTATCTTCAACAAACTGGTGAAAGGTTACCGGTTAAATTGCTTGTAGCAGTTCGCTCTTGGCTGAATCACGACCCTGTTTATCACTGGAAGTGGAAATACAGCAGAATAAGTGAAGTAGGAACATGCTCATCTTGTGGAAATCAATTGATGAGTGGCATCCTCCCAGGAGATATACAACAATTGGAAAGGGAGCTAATCAAACTGTCCAACAGCCCTCAACTGGTTATTTCCAAAGTGGCAGGTGAAAATCTGGACAAGAAAATACAGAAAGAGTTGGAAGAATTGAAGAGCTTTATTCAAAGAAGAGGACCATTTGATGTGGTAATTGATGGCATGAATGTTGCCGCCTATGGCTCAGGAGCACATATGTCATTTTCCACAGACAGGCTGGTGGCCACGGCACATCACTTTGCAGCACAAAAAAAGAAAGTGCTTGTGATAGTAAACAAAGCTTGGAGAACTTCTGTCTACAAGCTTGAAGATGTTTGTGCTGTTTTCAGGAACAAGTTTAAAAATGATGACTTGTATGTTTTATATGCTGCAGCTTTCAGTGGAATGCAACAAGTTGAGGTTGTCACCAATGACAGACTCAGAGATCATCGCCTTCTGCTTCCTAGCAATGTTTGGTGGACATATTTAAGATGGACAAGACTAAACTGTGTATCCTTCACAGTCAATGAAAGAGGGAAACTGGAATTTTTCAGGCAAAAAGTTGATCCAGTGGTGCAGCGTAGTGGCAACTCCTGGCACTTCCCTGTTGAGGATCGATCATGGAGATGTGCGACAAAATCAGGAATTAAGAGATCACAAATCAAAAATTAGCCTACAATAAATACATCCTCATCGACAACAAATAAAGATAACTTCAAAGGTGTAACATCAAGACAGGGTTGACTGACTTTGTGATACAAATGTAAAGTGCATGTATTTGAGACTTGTATGCCAAGCTTGAGTTCAAACTGGGTAGGATTAATTTGAATTAGTCAAAGAAAGGCCAAAATTCACATGTGATGTGTCCCTTGCATGTCTTAACCCTTTAACTCCCAAGATCTCATTGGTATTTCTCCTTACTGTCTACCATACAGTTCTTGTGATCTTAGTTTGGAGAATTTGGTATTGGATCAACTAATAGGTAATCCCCTAATTGATATTTTTCCTTTTTCTTGTCACTTTTCTGCCTTATATTGTCTTGATATTGTAAGGATAAATTCTGTCTTGGTCACTCATGGGATGTAAAGGGTTAATGTTGTTCATGCCAAGCACCTGTCCAAGATTGGGCCTTCTCCTGAAAATCATGGTATTTTATGTAATCTTGGAATATTTGGTAGGTGCTATCAGAAAAGGATAAACGCATCCAGCCATTCATGGAATTTTAAAGAAAACTAGAAATTCAGTTTTTATTTGCTGTTTTCCTCAACATTGCCATCCTGTGAGTGTGTTAGGCCCTAATGTTAAATAGGACATGTTGCATGGTGGCCCCAACAAAATCTGTGAAGAAGACTAGATCATTATATGGTTCATAATTTCTGGTGTTGTGGATACTGTACTTTGTTAGTTTACTGATAATGTAACCCCTCCTTTCTCCCTAAAAAAGATGGGCAAAACCAACTGGTAAATTATACAATAAACCACTTTGCATTGTTTCACTGTTTAATCTTAAACTACTTTCCACCTGGTAATTAGTCAAGTTACAACTACACTTTATAGAAAAAGTGAACACGTGATTTGAGCAAATGTTAACCACTTCACTTGCTGTAATGTAAGCTTTGCCTGCAAACATGGCTGTAAATCTTGCTTTAGCACCTCACTTGAATAGGGCAAAGTTTAAAGGGTAAAGTTCCGCAAACATTGCCAAGTTTTGGTCATTTGCCAAACATCTTTGAATAGATTTGTTTTTCTTTGTTGCGTTGCTCCTCCTTTAACTTCTTTAGTCTTGCCATCTCATTCTTTATGCCTGAAAAAAACCAAGAGTGCAAATCTAAATTATTTCACCAGTATAACTAACTTGTTTTTACTGGTATGATACCACATTCTGACTGGGAATGATTGAGTTGGGTGACAATGTTCAAAGCCCAATAAGCTTGACAACAAATGCAACTGACATGGCAATGTCATAGCTTTGCACCCAAGGAACATTATAACAGGGTTTTGTACAACTCAGCTCTACAACAAATGCAGTACCTTAGCAGTGAAGGAGGGGCCCCAACAAATGGATTTCCCCCCACAACCTACCTGTGTGGTAGATTGTCTTAAATCCAAATTCCTTCAACAACAGGACTGCATATTACTGATCAACTTGACATATTTAAAATGTACCTATCTTCCTACTTTGAAATATTTCTTACTAATGTCCACCCTTGTTAGAGGTGGTTGACAAATAATATTTATTGGTTAAAAAGAAGCTCCATGAACACTAACTTATTCAAGGAAATAAAGAAACTTACTCTTGTCATTAGGTTCCAATTTAGCAGCAGCCTGAAAATCAACCTGTTAAACAACAACAAAAAAAGGGTATTCATCTCAATTGTTTGAATTAAATGTCAAAAACCTAAAAAACACTAGAAAGAGCGGGTACCATCGCTTGATCAAAGTCTTGCATGTTCATTTTAGCCTGTCCTCTTCTGTAGAGAGCTTTTACATTTTTATCATCAAGATCCAGCACCTTGAAGAAGAAAAAATATGCATGATTTTCCTTGAATTTGTATTTTTACAAGAAAAGAAAGGCTAAAAAGTTGACATAATCTCATTAGAGCTTCCCTCTCCTAAAACGAGGGGGAGAAAGGATTTTTTTTCCACAGGGAAGGGGGCAGATGTACACAGGCCTGAGACCAGGGATAACCAGTGGGGTAACTAAAACAGAAGTACTGCAACTGGTATGGAGATCTTAATAACACTTTAAAACATTAATTTTAATTGGGAGTTGGTTTCAAAAGAAATTGTGGAGCTGTGTTGGTAGAAGAGTACAACAAGGTAGTTTGATATTATCAACTGAGTTAACACAAATTGGCCACCATGAAGAGTTTCAAAGCTGATATTTCAAGCATTAGCCCTTCATCAGAGGGACAGAGGGAATGATTTTTAGCTGCATGTTACACAAGGCAGCTCTTGATGCCGATTTGTGGTGGCAACTGTCAATTTGTCCTTGCAAACTTTCCAAGGAACACTGCTTCTACCATGTGACAGATGTTTCAAACTCTCTAGTTGGTAGTTTGAAGTACAAATGAACTGTACCTCATTACAATCTTCTACAGCTCCTGCATGGTCTCCCAGCTTAATTTCACAAAAGGCTCTGTAAATGTTAAATTCAACAATCTGTGATACCTTTTTCTTGAAAGACTAAAAATGTAATTAAAAATGGCTAAATTCTTCACCATACACAAAATCCATACTTTTAATCCACCAATTTTTGTTTTTCAATAAGGGAATCACAAGAAGATTTACTTGTTAGTGGAGAAATTTATGATCTGCAGACTATTCTAAAATAATGTTTGTGCTGATACACATAAGTACAGTGCAATACATCAGGAAATGTTTGGCTTGAGATAAATTAAAAGAGGGTTCTTGGTGTATAGCCTCACCTGTTTAAAAAGCAACTTATTGTCAAGGATTGTATCTTCTCCTCCTGTATATTTTCTTCCTTTACTTTTTCAGCTTTTTCCCCTTCTTCTTCACTTGAGGATGTTTCCTCATCAGAATCAGAGTGATTTAGATAGCTAGAGGATAGAGACAAAGTCACTGATCAAGACTTAAGGCCCCTTTTCTGTCATTTTTCTTTAAAAAATTTGAGGCGATAGCTTAAAAAACAATTTAAGTTCATCTTACCGCAGTGTCTTGGAGTATTTCTTTTTGGCTAGTTCATAATTTTGGGCCTTGAACTGTTCATTTCCAATACCCTTCAGTGCCTCTGCTGCAGCTAATACTTCTTCGGGCTGAAATAACAACAACTCCACTTTCAGCAAATTTAGGACATCCATTTGCTATGCTATAGGTACACAATCATGTTAAAAAAATAAAAATGCCTTTAAGATTAGTATTAAGCTTGTTCTGTCTATCTTATCTAATGAATGAAAAAATGTGGAAAAATGAAGCCCCTACATTTGCAACTAAGAGACTACCTTGCTGAAATCTAGACCAGAGTCTGTTGGCCAATCTGGAAGCTTGTCTCCTGTTCCATCATCAGCACATATGCCATCATCTTCCCCTGGTTGCAGCTCACCACAGTCCTCAATGACACATGGCTAAGAGAGGAAATGACACAATTAAATCTGATCAAATCATCACCATCATCTTTTATTTGCCTCATTAACACAATTACACATTACCCTAAACCCTAAGCCACATCAAAATATTTGAAACTGATTTATGCACCTTGCATATCAGACCTGGCAATGTTCCTGGCTTGCCTTCTTTCAATATCAGAAATGGCCCATTAACTCTTTTACTTCCAAAAGTGACCCCACATATATTTCTCTTAAAAATTTTAATACATTTTCAAGCAGAAATTAAAGGTGATGAGAGGAAGAAATAAATCAGCTGATAAAATTTTTTCATTTAACAACAAACTCTAAGCACCAAAATTATGAGAAAAGAAGGGCATACAGAACAGAGAAGTAGCATTTAGTTCTGTAGAGTGAAAGGGTTGAGGTGCTGCCCCAGGTTACAAGGCTACAGGAAGACCAATAAACCCTCTGCACCCTGCTATCATCAGTATGCATATTCTCCACACTGTCATCCATACATTTCCTAGGGTCCTGACAAGGAGAATTTGTTCAACAATCAACAGCTTCTTTAGTAGACCAACAATTCCTTCATTCTCATGACCTCAAAGTGTGATTTGCGGGGTGATAATGTAAGGAGAAATTAGATGCTTGTCATTCTTAAGGGTCAAAGAGCTAATGATAAAACAGTATCAGTGACGCACCTTTTTAGGTTTACTTTCATCCACAGGTGTATTTTCAAGTTCTTTAACAACACTCCATCCCTTGGTGACCTTACCGAAGACAACATGCTTCCCATCAAGATGTGATGTTGGTACCGTTGTGATGAAAAACTGTGAACCATTAGTGTTTTCACCAGCATTTGCCATTGAAAGAAGGCCACGTTCATCATGCTGTGATAAGATAAACAAAACAAAAAAGTTAAAGCAAGGGATTTCTTGACTGTTTTTGAAGGAAAACAACCCTAGAGTAGTCTATGAAAGTTTTTGGAAGTCTTGGGGATTTAAAAGCAATGCTTGTACTAAGAAAAACTTTTTAAGTGCAATGTTTAGTGCTATGCAAAATTTTGAAGATTTTTTGGTAATTGTGCATCATTGTACAGGTGAGGCCAAATTTTGCACACCCAACTCATGTAACTTGACAGAAGTCCTAACTCGTAGGACAAAAGGCTGACTGAAGGGTTTTGCAGCTTGGGCTTGCACCTTTAAGTGGCATTGAACCTTACACCCCAGTGATTTATGAGAAAAATGTTCCCTACAGTGTACCTTCCTAACTACCTAATGGTAAACTCATGGCATGTTGCAACAAAGCAAGATTGGTCATGGACAAAATACCAGAGATGGGAGATCAGCAAAATATAGGAATTTTAAAACACTTTTCTTCTTAACTAAATAAGCCATAAAAAACCCCAAGGAAACATTTCCTACCTTTAATTCAAAGTTCTCATCCTCAAACTTTTCACCATAGATAGATTCTCCCCCAGTTCCATCACCATTGGTGAAATCTCCACCCTGCACCATGAAACCTTTAATGACTAAAGCCAGAAATCAAAATTGTCAAATAAGCAACAGTTTTCCTACACTGTCATTGGCTGTGTTTATTATGGTATAAATATAATTATGAAAAAATGATAAAGACTGGCAAATCATACCTAACACAAGATTGTCTGTAATGAGTTATTGCAGGACAACATATGAAAGTACTTACTTCTGTGAAAGGTGCAGCCTTTGTAATGAAGTGGTTTCCCAGATATAGAAGCATTCCCTTTGTCTCCAACACACAAAGCCCGAAAGTTCTCTGCAGTCTTTGGGCATTTGTCAGCATATAATTCGAAGACTATTCTACCCACTGATAAATGACAAAGGTAGATAGTGACATGATCAAAAACTCAATTCAGGGTCCTGGTTTGTTTAAAGAGGCACTCAATTCTATTGCCATGGATGCTACTTCTTAGGTTTCCCTTCATATTATCCTTGATAAATTTGCAATTTTTTCTCAGACACCACCCCCCCTCCCAAAAAAAGAAATGTTTCAACAACCCCCTGTGGGGAGGGGCACATTTAATCAAGCAATAAAGTACAAAGTACCATCAAAGCAAGTTTCTGCATGGTAACCTTAACTTTAACACAGATCAAGCATGGAACCATTTTAAGCTTGAGTCGATCAAAAATAGTTGACAAATGATAATTGCAGCAAATTTTGAAAATTAATCTATTTTGGCCTTAAGAGTTCTACAACACCATAAAGACCTCCTTTTCAGACCACATCAAAATGCACAGCTATCACTCAATTTGCACTCTACTATATAGATTTTCAATTAATTTTGAGCATGGATCAGTGAAACTAACTTGCACATGTTGTAATTTCGTTTTTAATCATCGCTTCGGAAAGAGAAAATCTGGTTCCTTACCTCTCTCGTCACCGATGGAAACGTCAAAGAAACATCTCGGGTTTTCATTCTCGGACATTTTAGCAAAGAATTCTGCAGAAAAATATTGAGGACACAAATGAGGTTTGACAAGGAACTCCGCACACGAGTACAGACAAAAAAATTTGTACTGTCACATGTGTTGTGTCACATGGTACCAAAGAGAAACCGCTGAATCAGCTGATTGTCCACGGGACATCATATGGATGTTACATAATGGATTTATTGTTGACGAACAAGATGGCGTCTGGCAAAGTATATTGAATCATGCAAAGTTGCATCAAAAGTCATGTCTAATAAAGTTAAGACAGGGATCTTTATCGGGGGATTTGTAGCATTCACTCTTGCCGCGTTGTATCCTGCTGTGATCTATCCAAAATTGCACCCAGAGGTTTTCCGTAAGTATTTAAGGCTATGATATGATATGTAACTTTAAGTAGGCTGCTGAAGCTTTTAGAAAATTGTTGATGTGTGTAAGGTTCCTTGTGCATCAAAATGTTTGGTCGTTTTTTCAATGTTGTTAACTTGGTACTTGATCGAAAAAAGAACTGATAATTGCAGTGTTCCATTGTCATGGTTGCTGCAGGTCAGGAAATTATCTTAGAAAAATAAATTTCTTCATGATCAAGGCCAGGCCCGTAGAGGTCAATTGAATGTCGGGGGATTTCGCTTTGAGTCAGGGAAATTTAAATCTCGGAGAGAAGTCAGAGGAAAATGAAATGTTGGGAAAATGTGAAGTTATTCATCTTTTCTCGGTCCTTTTTATGATGACAAATGATGACACTTTCCTTTTTGGTGATTTGTTTGTGAAAATGTCAATTCAGTTGATTTGGTCAGAGATTAATATGACGTTTTTTCTGGGGAAAGTCAGGGAATTTCAAAAACCTATGACTGTGGCAACCATAATTGTTTTCCTATTTTCCTTTTGTAGAGCAAATTCAGAATGAAACAAGAAAAGATATAAAACAGGAAGAGATTCAACCTGGAAGTAAGTCATAGCTTGGGTTTGGTGTATAATTCAGTTCTGTTTCATCTTAAAAAATATGGGAAAGATGTAAAGTTATAGCATTTGATATTGTTAAGAGGGAGAGGCTGTTTTCTTACAGTTACCGTACTGGACTTAACGTGTAAGGCTTGGGGTTTGATACCTAGCTGGGTCATGGTGCTGTATTTTTTGGTTAGATACTTTCAAAGTGCCCCACTCCACCAGAAAAAGTTCTGAAAAATTGTCAGGGAAGCCTGATGAAATGCTGGAGAGTAACCTGCAGTGAACAGCAGCCCATCCAGGGGAGAGTTAAGTAACTCTCTCAATCACTTCTTGCTATAGAAACCGAGAAACCTCTTGGCTCAGTTGCAAACTTGGCACTTTTTTTAATCATTTTTATATTTTCAGATATGAAGGTCTGGTCTGATCCATTTTCAAGAAAATAAATCAAAAGAAGATGTTACAAAAAGACCTACTTTCAACTGCTTTCGGAGAAGAGGAACAGAGAGTGGAAAAGAATGCAAAGGGCACCTCTAGATATATTCTGTGAAAGAATTTTGTTGTGACCAGACCCCTGTTATCAGGAACAACATTCAGTGATGTAATGTGACTCGACAATAAAAAAAAAAAAAAAAGAATTTTGCAACAGAGATGTAATCTTTGAGTTTTAAATTGCTTGCATAAAAATAAGGAAGATGATTTTACAGTCTGGCAAACAGTTCATGGCAAAAAGTAATCTGTACTTTAAGGGGCTTATTCAGGGGTGGCACTTATTCAACAAAATTCATCACTCCCTTGTATTCATAATTGTACTTTTCCTTGAATGTTGAAGATTCCACATTAATTTTTGTGGCAAGGATTGCTACAACATTACATTATCGGCAGACAGCTCACATCATACTGTTATAAAACACTTTATTTGCAGAAGTTTTGTCTTAAAATAACTACTAAAACCCAATATTATTGCAACTGCTTCTAAGCTTGGTTTATATTATTCCTTTCACAATGTTGGAGTAATTTGAGAAGCCATCAATCTGCTAATGATAAATACGAATTCTTTGTACATTAAAATTTATTAATCACAGGTGCTTTGTGTTCTGGAAAAAAATAGCCTATGAGCCCATCATCATTTAGTTAATTATATAATAGTGGCTGCTTGGAATTCTGGTACATTTACATCAAGTGGAAACTATGGTCACTTGTAGTTGTAATTAAATTTGGAATAATTATATTTCTTTTCAAATTGCAACTTAGAATTTCTTGGTAAGATGAGTGTCATGTGACACGGCAATCTGATTTCTTTTGTTGCTCCTGAAATTAAAATTATAATTAGTCAAAACAAATATTCATGAAAGAATTGAAAATCAAAAATAACTGCATTCAGTCAAATAAAACAACAATGCTGAAAAATGAAATAATTATTTGGCTATCAACAGTAAATCAAGCTACTTGACAGCCACATCTAATGTTAAAAAGCAGATGTTTCAAGCATATGCCTACACTTGAAGTTGTTCCCATGTATTTCCTAACAGCAGTCATTGCAAATTATGATCAGGTTCCCCCACAGGTAAGAAGAACACTCTTAAGTGTTCCCCACTCTCAACATGTGGCTTCGTAGCCATCCGCAGGTCAAATGGAATTTATTTCATTACAAACAGTGATCTGATTCCTCTAAGGGAACCAAGATCACTCCAAAATGTGCCCTGCTCCCAACATGTGGCTTCAAAGCTCAGTTGGTAGTAATGCCCAACTAGTATCTGGGAAGCACAGGCTTGAATCCTGTTAACCCTTTAACTCCCAGATTAAATTTGTAATTCTCCTTACTGCCAACCTTACAATTCTTATAATATTAGTTGAGAAAATTTAATATTGGATCAACTAATTATTCCCAAATTGATATTATTCTTTATTCTCATCACTCATCTATTTGATATTGTATTGATACTGTAAGGAGAAATTCTGTCCTGGTCACTAATGGGAGTTAAAAGGGTTGTAGCCATTTGCTTGAATTGCAGGTCACCTCCAAGGATCATTGCTTTACTTGATTTTCATCCACTGGTCAAATGAAATTTATTTTATTACATATTAGGTGCTATCATTTTTTCTTTGCCATGTTAACATTTCTTCTGATTGGCTTTGGTAATTAGCTAGGAGACCTCAAGAAAATGCATATACCTGTTGTCGTCTCCTTTTCTGCTCCTCTCTTTCAGATTCTGCCAGGGCTCGTGCTAAAGCTTGGTCTTCCTCTTCTTGTGTTGTCAGTGGTGGACTGGGGGACTTTGTCTTTGACTGATCTTGTAGAGAAGCTTGTATAGCTAAGGCTAAGGCCTCATCCTCACTCTATGAACAATAAAACATAGATATTTAAAAATTAATCTACAAGACTAGTTTTCTATGCTGCAATTTGATTGCCTGTCCATGTTGCCATGCATCTGTACTGTAATAGATCACAGATGATGTCAAAATGATGAAAGAACAAAAAAGTGGCAAGTAAAGCAAAGCCAAGTGTGTTGCTGATGTTCTTACCACATTTTGACATCATCTGTGATCTGAACAAACTTGCAGCAACATGGAAACAATTTGTTGTCTTAAATAATAAAGAAAAAACATTTTCTTGGTTGTTTTGTCATCTACGGGTCTGTTCTTTAACAGATCATGAATAAGAACCAATCAAAATGTGTGTTTAACCCTTTACACCTTAACATCAGTATTCATATTCTCCACACTGGTCTCTGTACATTCACTAAGGTGCTGAAAAGGAGAATTTGTCTAACAAGCAGGAGTTTCTTTAGTTCATGATCAGTTCCTTTATTCTCATGACATTAATGTGTGATTCAGTGGTGATATTGTAAGGAGAAATTAGATGCCATCACTCTTAGGGGTAAAGGGTAAAGGGTTAATTCAGCTGATCCCATGAAGATGACAAATAAAGTGAGTGGCACTGTATTGTTGTTAAGTTTTGAGTGACTGAACTTTTCAATACTCATCCAAAACAAATTAGATTCAATAAATTTGTTATTTTTTTTTTAATTGATATCAGTTGGTAATTGAAGAAGAGGACTTCCCCCTCACTAACAATCAAGTAATCAATCAAAATCTTGAGCTCATAACCTAATGTATAATTATCATAATAATAATTATAGAGGCTTATGACATCAGCTTCTGACAATAAGCTGCTGACATTATGACTGTCAGAAAAAATTTGACTCTGAAACAGTAGTAGAGGAAAGTATTTACCAATGCTGGTTGTGGAATTGGTTGAGGATTTGGAGCAGTCATTTGTCTTTCTCGTCTGGACCTATAAATCACACAGAAGTATGTCACACAAGAATTTTAGAATCCTGGGAATGCAACACTTGCAAGAGATTATGAGGCTCTAAACAAAAAGCTCTCTGATGATGCACAACCTTACTGTTGAACATTACAACTAATAAAAATATTTGATTATCATAAAAATTTGATTGTGATGCCTAATTTAGTTGGATAAAATCCTGGAAACACAGTACATTATGATTGGTCAGTTTTTTTTTCAGTTAACCATTGCCTGTTTCCAATCAGAAAACAAGTACAAACCACATAAGAGGTTTTTTTTTAATTTTTTTTTGTTTTCTCCACCTGGATGGGCAGTTTTTTAAATAACTTCTAGATTTTTCTGAACAGGGCAAGAGGAAATTTTAGAAATGTTCAGCAGGAGCTTTTTACAAGATAGAACAAAAACAAACAGAAGCAAAATTTGATCTTCTCAACAACTACCAAGCTACCTACTCCATTGATACACATCTGGCTGCCACTAATGGGACAAATATTTTAAGTAACCACCTTTTGTTGGCTTCTGTTATTTCTAAATGGTCAGGCAAAAAATATTAATTAGAACATAACCACCAGGCACAAAAATACATTTCACAAGTGTACCTGTCCAAGTCTCTTCCTATTGATGACAAAGATGTTTGTTGTGGTTTCTTGTGTACTTTTGATGATGAAGCCACATTCTTTGCTCTGGTGGCTGCAGCTTCTCTTTAAATCCAAAATATAAAAACAATTTAAACAAAAACCCAAATAGCTTGAGGAATCAAATTTTACATTATTAAGGACAATTTAAAGACAACTATTTGTGGAAGGGTTTATTGTAAATCACCAATTCTTTGAACAAATTTTTTTAAAGGGAAATATAAGACAAAAGTAAGAAACTTACCCTGCTTTCAAGGAAGCACTTGTTTTACTACAAATAAAAAGGAATACTTTTAATCACTTGTGTGCTAAGCATTGGCAGACTAAAATTACAACTTAAGTTATAAAAAATCAGGATAGATTGACAATCAATTGAACAAAACTAGGGCATCTGCTGAACTAGAAATAAACACTGGCTTCCTGTGAGATATATACTAACCTTCTAGATGCACCCCTTACGACCCCAGAGCAGTTGTGATCTTGTTCATGTCTGTGTTTCAGACAAAAGTTTTGCCGACAAGATTCGCACCTAACAGGGATAAGCTGAAATAGTGAAAGGAAAGAGGATAAGCTATTAGTTTTGTGAGCCTCGTGATCAATTACTATAAGACTTGATTACATCTAGAAAGATACCTAATGTCACTTCATGTAAGGAAGAGCTTTAGCAGCAACTGAAGTTAAACTTTTTCCCGCAGGCAACTTCCTCCCTAAGCAACCCTCCTCCTATGGGCTTCTCTAGCTTGAATTGTCAGCTTGCATGACTGACTAATAATGACAAAACTCCCAGACACCTTTTTTGGAATATCTACTGTCTTCCCTTCCACTTTTAATGTTAGTCTTCAAGATGGCATAGACAGACTGGGACTTAACGAAATTAAAAGGGACAGAGAGGTGAAGGAACATCATAGATGTTGCTCTGAAAAAGTGTCTAGTAACCTAATTATGTCTAGGAATGCAGGTTCAAACCAATTAATGCAATTAATAGTGAATATGTATAAATATCTATTGGTATAATTATAGTGTACATTACAATTGTTTGTAAACAGACCTCTTTTTGTTTACATCCTTTGAGAGAACACCTATTCTGGTATGCCTATGGTGATACAAAAAAGGGAAATTCAAAATCCTATATTCAAAATGTGGTACTGTACATTTTCTTTTCATGTTAGAGACTGCATGATTACTTGGCTGACCTGAATTTTTCTTGCGAAGATCAGCTTACAGTCTGCGACACAGATTGATAATTGCAGTGACATTGAGTGAACTTTTTTTCAATCCCTGCTTAGCAACAGCCAATGACATTGTCACTTACTTTTAAAACCCTTTCACTCCCAAGATCTCATTTGTAATTCTCCCTGCTATCTGCTACACAAATTCTTATTAGCATGTAAGTTTGGAGAATTTGATATGGGATCAATTGATAATCTCCTAATTGATAATTTTCTTTCTCCACTTTAACTGTCTGCTTGATATGGTCTTGATGTTGTGAGGAAAAATTCTGTCTTGGCCACTTATAAGAGTTCAGAGTTAAGTATAAAGTAAAGAATTCCCTTGATAACAAACTGTAAGACATATATTAGAGAGAGATTCAAAATTAATCAAGTGAACAAACTGATACCAAGTGCACTAATAGTGTGAGTGAGAAAAGGCCATATCTCTAGTAAACGCAACAAAGTTTATGAAATTCAGTGATGTGTCTAAAAAAAATAGAACAACAATTTTGAATAACCTTTCTTTTAGCCACTGCTGGGTCAGACTGACAATCTCTGTCAATATGTTCTCCAACCTATGGAATAAAATATTTCACAAAAATGAATCAAATTGTTAAAATCCAAGCTTTCCTCTAAACATCTAAAAAAAAAATGCAGCATAGTTTTCCTATAGATAATCATGATTAAATTCAAATCTGTCATTTAAAAGGAAATCAAATTAGGAAAAAAAAAATACAACTGCATCACCTTTATGTCAGGTTGTTCCCCTCTAGGGACTGGTACTGCTTTGTTACATAATGGACAAACTGGAACTTGAAAGTCCTAATGAAGACAAATATTAAGAAACAAGTCCACATTTATCCTTTACCTTTAGCAGCACAAAACAATTAATGAGACTCTCTAGATAGCTAGTTTAACCACGATGGGGATTACCTTTCATTTCATCAAAGAACACCTTGCCAATTTGCCAAAACTCCTCCATCAACTCTTAGACTACTTATTTAGATTATCCCACTTGTCATAGGGAAGTTTCCAGGAGTTTGGCAAGTTAACCCTAGTGGTGGCAAATTGAGTGAAGACATCAGTGAGTTGGTTTTTGGCAAGTTGACAAGTTAGTAGCCTGACCAGTATCAATCACAGGTCACACCTCACTGGCAGATGTAGAGGGGAAGGGAGGGGAAGGGAGGGGAGGGGAGGGGAGGGGAGATCCATGTCATTAAAAACATATTGACTCTCCTTACACTATCTTGTGATAGATTTTCTATTTTCGACTGATCAATTCTTACTGAAAAAGGTAAAGAAAATGAAAAATAAAAGTAAAGAAAAGTGTAAGAGAGTACACAAAGTAATAAAAAATGTAAGGAATAGGTTATACTGTTGCATTTACCTTTTTGTAGGCATTTTCACAACTGTGTTCTGTATACTTGATATGATCCTTACTATAAACCAGGAAACAAATAAATTATTTTTGTCACTTACTAGTGCTTTAGAAAGTGATGGAACGTCAGTAAATAAAAATAATCGTTGAATAGTCTTACCAAAACAACTTGGAACAAGCATCACATTTCATGGGAAGGAAATCTACAGAAAGTCAATTTTAGGAAAATCATCACTTAAGTTTTCTCCATTTGGAAAGGAAAAGGCTTTTTCCTCACGAAGTTTATGTCTTAGGTCGGAGGCATTTGGTGAAAATAAAGGAAGTTAAATAACGAAAATTTCTGCGAAGTCATTTCATATTGACAAACCTTTTCTCGGTGGAGTTAAATACCACAGTAATCAACGAAAGAAAATATCTCTCAAAGACTTCAGATAAAACTCACCTAACTGTTTACAGGTATTCAGGGTGCAGTTTGCTCCTAATTCGGGAAATTCCATGTTCATTAACTAATTATTAGGGACCGAAGTATGATTCATAAGTAATTCGCCTTAATTTAAATTTAGTACTCTATATAAACTAAAATATTTTGTAACCAGGCCTAAAGTCCCAAAATGCACTCTGAAATGCGCGATATTGCTTAAAAACATGGCGGCGAACGTGGTGGGGAGAGTATCACCAACTTGTTGTAGACTATTTTTGGTCCCAGTTTCGAGAAAGATAGCAAAACCACCTAGCTTTGGTAAGTTTAATATTCAAGCAGTATTTCTGTTCTAGCATTTTGCCAAATTTGGCATGAATTACACTTATTTTTGTTTGATTTTGTTCGTTGGTCCAGTCGCCCGGCGATTTTCATCTAGTCTTAAAGCAAATCTCAGACCGGTGTGTGTTCCTCAACAACATTACTTCAGACGATTTGGTGCAACGTTTACGGGTCATGGAGAACATGGCTCGCCTGTAGCTGACGAAGAATTACAGAAGTGGTTAGAAGAGGCAAAAAACAAAAGTTGGCTATGGAGATATTTTCACGACGTTGACGAAATCGAGAGAAGCGTTAGTATTTGATCTTTTGATGTAGCTCTTTTTTAAGTGTAATTTAACCTTGAGGATTTTGCCCTCAAAAGATCGGAATTATTTCCAGTATTTCGTGTGATGAAAAAGTTGTAGCCTCTGAAACTATAACAAATTTTGAAGTGCATGCTGTGTAACATATTAAGAAACCAGTCATTTAATTGATATTCGTAAGCTTTTTATGTAACCCATACGACCCAACATGCTGTTTATTAGAAAAATAATTTCAAAACAAATTCTTGCACGAAGGCTGCATGCAATGGTGCAATTAGAAACAGAAAGAGCAAAAGGGCCCAGCTTACAGCCCCTTGATACCTAGCGAAGGATAAACAGAGATAGTGGTGGCCGTATGATAATGTGCTTATCTACACTATTGGGACATCTTGACCATAAGTAACTCGTTTTCCTCTCTGAAACTTCCACTCTGTCAAGAAGTACATATTATATCACTTGAAAAAAAAACTGCCCCAGAGGACAACTGAGGGTTGTTTAAACTATTTAATTTAAACAAAGGTCTTTAGCTTCAAATAACTGAATTCAAATTTGTTATTTCCAGCTTATGTCTGAACAAGAGTACAATGATCGGGAAAAAATGGTTGAAAAGGTATTTCTACTTTGCTTTGATAATCTGCTTTGTCAATGTCAGGGAAAAAAGCTTAGCTTTATTGATTTGTGAGTTCACAGTTATTTCACTGTTTTAAATTAACTTCTGCTCACCATTGTGTTATGTATGATTTTCGATAATTTTTTTTTCATTATATCTAGTTAATGGATAGATACTTTGACAAGCCAGATGCAAAGTTTGATCTAGATATTTTCGAGGAGTCAATTGATCTGCTTATCAAGTACAATGACAGAGATGGTGTGACAACATTTTGGAGACTAATGGAAGAGATGAATGTTGAACCTCCTGAAGAGCTCAGAGAGAAGGTTTCTCTTTTTTTTTTTTTTTTTAATAAGAAGCATACTGAATTGCAAAGCAATACTCCCTTTTGGGGGGGTCCAGAGGCAAGCTCTCTTGTTGAAATTTAAAACTCTCTGAAAATGATATCCAGCATTGAGGGACATATTTTGAGTCACTTTTTTTTAACCAGAAAATGATTTTAGAATCAGTTGGTTGTATTTGATCACAATTCACAAAGTAGCCAGCATAAAATGGTCTGTCTGGGTTTCCATAATGCACCAGCCTCCAATGACAACTCTGGAAGTGTGCTCGAGATTGATTCTGTATCATGATTATCCAGATTAAGGATTGTTGCAAAAAGGACTTTGATTGGTGACAATGGCTCGTGTTTGGCTCCGTAAAATTAAGTATAAAATATTTGTAACTTCCCAAAAAGCCTCAAAAAGCAGATTGTCCTTTTTGTAAATTTTACCACTTAGATGAAATCTCCTGGTAGGTGCAATGATGAGAAGACCAATAACATTTCGTATGATTTGGATTTCTCTCCTCAGGTTGAAACTTTCCTTGTGAAAGCAAGAGAGGCTTCATGGTATGAGTAGAACACTGCAGGAAATTGAGATTCTCAAACCCTTCAATAAAGTTGAAGTCTGCTAAGATGAAAATTTTGCAACGAAATGGTTTACCATGTTGGTTTGGTTTTAGAGCTGGCTTGATTGTTAGATTGGTGGTAGTCTGGTCAAACACAGTCAAATCACCTGGTACAGTCTTACATTTTGATCTTGTGAATTTGTCTTCTCCCTCCTTATTGTGAAAGATTAATCGATCAAGGTGTATTCCTTCAAATCTTGTCCAAATTTGAATTGTAAATTCACTGAAAATTCTGATAATTTGACATCCACTTTTTTGACTAGTTGTAATGACCAATAATCTTTTTGACTAAACAATTTTGTACATACACAGTTTGCCAACTTAACTGCACAATATTGAAAGAAGAAATAAACTTGGAGCAGGGCTCGAGATCCCCTACAGTATTTCAATCTGTACCAGATGATTTGATTCCAATCTAAGTGTGTGAAAACAAGGCTAAGTTTAAAATGAGGATGTTATTTTATAAACTGTGCATTGAAAATAAACAGTGATATTTTAAGAGGTTGCGTATGTCGTTTACTTTTCTTTGTGTTCACTTTCATTCTTGTAACAATCAAAGCTCTCTTAATGAGCACTACCCATAAATTCTCCTGTTTCTGAAATTTTGTTACAAACTGTATTTCAAATTCAAGATTTAAGCCTGCTCCAGATGAGAGTTTTTTATTTCTTGTGGTACCCTTCCAAAAATTTTCCATTATATTAGGAGTGCCAGTTAAACGCTCCGCCTGCGCATAGACCCCTTCTCTGTTGATGCACAGGAGGCAACAAGCCACATCAATTTTGGTTCTGTTTCCACTGCTTCTTACACAAGTTTCTGAAACATACTTTCTTTTTTTTGTCATTTATCTGGATTCTAACCAGTTTAGAAGTAAGCAACTTGTCTGGGGACTAAATTGTTTAAGGGTAAAAAACAAAGTATTTTTATTTTATTTAGGCTTAAATTTACTTCAATTCATTACAATTTTGCCTAATATTACAAAAATATTGCCAAACCACTATTCTCACATACAGGAAAAAAAAATACAATTTACTTCATTGGAAGTGTTGATTTAGATTTTGCAGCCTTTAACCCTTTAACTCCCACAAGTGACCAAGAGAGAATTTCTCCTCACAATATCAGTACAATATCAACCAGATAAGCAATGAGAATAAAGAAACTTAATTGGGATAATCAGTTGATCCAATACTAAATTCTCTGAACTAAAATAAGAATGTTACTGTTGACAGTAAGGAGAATTATGAATTTGATCTGGGAGTTAAAAGGTTAACAATGATGTCCTGTACCAATTACTAAAGAGTAACATGCCACTTCATTTCCCTTGGAATACAACTTCAGCTTGGTAATCTTGAAGATAGAGAAATGACTTGTTTGGTACCAAGTATAACTTTTTCTTTTAAAATAAGTCCTTCTATAACTCTTAGAATTTGATATTTTATCCTATGTCAAATGAATGTTTTTTAATTGAATTAAGTACAACTTGCAACACTTTGGAAGCAAACTGATGCACTCACATCCTTGTAACCTGGCAAGCAAAGTCTTCTAGAATCGTCCTAGTTCTTAGACTTCCCTTTGCATTCTTCAATTTTTTTACACCTCAGTTTAGGAGATCAATGAAGACTCTGCCCACAGCCAACTTGACTAAAAATGTTGAAAAAATTTTCCTACATGATCACCACCTTTGAAAATTGACATGAATCTTCCTAAACTGTGATTAAAACAGTCTTTCTTAACATAACATTTCTAAGAATAAAAGTCACATCAAGTGGTCCAGTCAAATAATGCTCCATGGTAGGCTGAAAAAGGGGATAAGTTCCAGAAGAAACCAAAGTGCTACCCTGGTGTACTACTGGAAATTTGGTTTGATCAACTGAGTTGATTATGTAACTTAGCTATTGTTAAGAGTACCTAAAGCTGGCATTTTGAGTGTTGGCCCTGCATCAGAGCAAGAAAAAGCAAAATGAATGATGTCTCAGCTTAATGCTTAAGTGAAAATTGTTCTATACATCCTACTTGATTGATGAAAACAATGCTTTAAATTTTCCCCTTCTCGTTCTTAAAGACAATTTTACCCAGATAGATTTTTAGAGGTACTCTTTTGATTAAAAGAGAAACCAGAAAGAAACTTGCTTTCCTGGAAAAAAAACTACTCATATATTCCTTTTTTTAATCTCAAACAAGGACAAAAGTAAAAAAGATGTACGAATGACAAGATACGATTGGCAGTAAGTTACATAAAGTTAGGGGATGTTTTGTGGTTATTTAATAAACTAAGCAAATTTGCCTATTTAACAAACACTACATAACATCGCAGTTGATTCTTTGAGGAAAGCGAATGAATATGCAAGGGGTATTGGTAGCATGTACGACTTCTATTAACAATAATTAATTCTTGAAAGTTTTTATATTAATATAAGGAATTGTAAGTCGTAGATGCAGATGCAGATGAACTAATTCTTTCTACACTGAATAAGAAAGAGGATTTATTTTGAGCTCAAATAGTGGAATAAAGAAAGGTGTTATTTGTCACAAGAATGGGACAAACAAAAATCTGAGTCCAAAGCAGGAATTATATTCCAAGACCACCACATTCCCT
Organism: Pocillopora damicornis; assembly: GCF_964200805.1. Classification (NCBI taxonomy): domain Eukaryota; kingdom Metazoa; phylum Cnidaria; class Anthozoa; order Scleractinia; family Pocilloporidae; genus Pocillopora; species Pocillopora damicornis. The sequence continues at coordinate 3,266,482 of NC_142682.1, read as the reverse complement.
GCTTAGTTGCTATCACTGAGCTGCAAAGCTCTATGTTATGAGATGGCCCATTACTACATCCATATGTTCAATCCCGAGTTCTGTGGAATGATTAGCTGAACAAAATGAGATTCTTTTGTCCTATGCACATGATAAAATAAGCAACATCTTTCCTTAACTTCTAAGTAATTTTTTATACCATTCCACAACAGATATAAACCCAATACTAACAGTAACTTAGTGGTTTTACACCTCTTAATGAAAGAGTATAGAATCTGGATCTTGATTTGCAAGCGTGGCTATGTGACGTAAAACATCCTTCTTTGTAATGATTCCCAATAAACGACTGGAAAAATAAAAGATGAGAAATAAAACTCATTGATTTAATAAGTTAATTTACTGGTACAATTGGTAAATAGCCTCACAGGGGTTTTGCGTCATTATAACTTGTATTGTATTATAACTTGTATTAAGAAGTGTACTAAGACTCTAAGGTCATGTGCTAGGCTGATTTCCCTAGGTAGTCAAATATTATGTGACTTTTCTCTGTAGCTAGAAGTTAACTTGTCTAGTAGTTTAACTTCAAGATAAAAGGCTGGGATCCCTGTGTTGTCATAATTTGTATTGGTCTGTAGCTTCTACCTGTTAATTCACATGCCAGACTAGGTTTGCTATGTTGTGTTACCATCACTTACCCATTATGTGTAATAAGTGTTTGCCTCAGCCCCACTCTACGAAACATCTCCACCACCGTTTCCATGGGCATAGCATCAGTTATCTGTATGGGGCTCTAAATTGCACCAAACAAGAGAATATAAAAATTGATACCTTTCTTTGACAGGCACATTGAGGTAATAAGACTGTGTTATATTATAATAAGATCTTCATTTTCCTACCTTATCAACAATATGCCGCAGACTCAGAGCAGTAGGCTGGCCAGGAGGGGGATACCTAGGAGGGTTTGGCAAGAAGTAGACTGGTGAAGCTGATACCACCTCTTCATCACGAGCCCGTGCATGACCTGTTAAAGAGTGGCAAAAACTTACTTACAACCCCATCTTTAGAAAATAAGAATGACCAGACAAACCAAAACTATTACAAAATTCTTGAACATAATCAGTTATCACAAGCCTGTTTTAAGCCCTAACAGGACAGTGTGTAATATACACACCATGCTTGTAATTGAACAGTGTAATAAGACAATTTATGTGTCTTGTCTGTGATATTGGGCAGTATGTACGAGGTGCATTCACTGTTGTCATGCATTCTGCCATGTCAACTATTTGGAAGTCAGAAATGGTTAGCTGCAATAAGGTTGTGATGCACACTTACCGATGGCAATGTTCAAATCTCTTCTTAGGACAAACCCTGCAAGTCTTTGTGATTCTCTATCCACAATAAGAGGAAATCCCTTGAAATCTGTTTCTTCAAGTAGTTGTTCTTGGGAGAAAAAGAAAACAAAAAGCAACATTTTTATTATACAGCAAAGCCATGTGTTCACTAACAATAATTATACTGACAGGTATCAAGCTTCAAATCTCAGCTTGAATTTTTATTCAGAACTCTTATTATTTATTCACCCTTTAATTTCTGAGAGCGACAAGGTTCTAATTTCTCTGTACAATTATCCCTTGAATCAAATGTTTAAGTCACAAGAATAAAGGAAATGATCAGCAATTAACAAAGCTCTTGATTGTTTTACAAATTCTCCTTATTAGAACCTTGGAAATGTATAGAGAACAGTATGGAGAATATGCATAATGTTAGGGTGTAAAGGGTTAACTAACTGTTGGTTAAGATGTCATTTATTATCAGGGTACATTTAGAAAGGCAAATTAAAACAACAGATATGCAGAATTTTAAATTACCTATATCACCAACAGTAAAACCGTCCTGTGTAATGCATGACAATGGTGGATCATTTTTCCTGCAGAAACAATCATGAAGTATTGACAATGACAGGGTGTGCATACCAGGGTTTAATACTCAACATGTGTTAAAACCCATTAGTAAAGGACAGATTAATCAACTCTATTGAAATGAGTTTATCAATGCCAAATTCTTCATCACTGAATGTAAAGCTGTGTGTACTACATTTAGCCTACTAATGCTGTAGACCTATGTGTTAATTACCTGGGCCTCATAACATCGGCTGCAAGAGTTGTGTGCGTGAATTCTTCTTTACTATCCAGAAATGGGTAACCATTGAGGTGAATATGACCATCGTAACTTTGGAACAAGTCAAGGGTCACTAAAGGTCAACATGTGTATACAATAGTCTATTTTATAGTTGTGTGCTTGGTTGTCAAGCCTTCTAACAGAAGTGAGGCTAAGGGTGGCCTTGTTATGACACAAACCTTGCTGCTTTCATACTGTAAATTGCCTTGTTATTATGCTAGCTAGATACTGGTCTCTATCACAACAAGGTCACCTTCAGCCTCACTCCAAATCAAAGGCTTGGCAACTAAGTACACAACTGTAAAATGGCCTATTAGACATAAAGCTCAAGACTAATGGTACTGTGACCAATCTAAGAATTAATTTGACATTATTTTCACTTCCTAATCTAGTTTCAAATGTATGATGAAATGGCAAAAAGACATATTAAATGGATGAAAAATAATGTATATTACATATAAATTAATTATGTATTACAATTAGTAAGAATAAATTTGTCTAAACTGCATTAATTTTAGCATTAAAAGAACCCGATTTGAAATATTCTGATCATAAGTGAGGTATTAGATCATGTTAGGAAATTTTAACACAGTGAAATTTGTGTAAAGCAAGTATAATTTTATACCCTTTAAACGCAATCAAAGTCACATCAGCCAGTAAGCTATAAAATGAGTCCAAAATTATTTTGTCATTTCAATATTTCTAGATCAGTTCAGTTTTGAACGCTCTATCAAGAATTGATCATTTCCATGGTTAAAATGAGGATACATTCCTTCCTTCACAAATGCATCACCAACCCATTTACTGGTCATAATGGCCACCATTAGTGGTACAATGTACACAAGTCCTCCTGTCAGCTCAAACATGATGACCACTAAGGAAACTGTAAGGAGATGAATAAAAGATGCACAAGTTGATTCTCCTACATACTCAATGAATCACTACTTTCCTCGAAGGGACACCTCCTCCAACCCTTAACACCCTAACATCAGTATGTATATTCTCCATGCTGTTCTCAATATATTTCCCAAGGTGCTGATAAGGAGAAATTCTGCTACAATCAAGAGCTTGTTTTGTTGGTGATCATTTCCTTTATTCTCATGACCTTCATGTGTGATTCGGGGAGACATTGTAAGGAGAAATTTGACACTAGTCTCTCTTAGGAGTTAAAGGGTTAAATGGAGATGTTTTCTTGTCTGAATGCTGAACACTAAACAGAGGTTTTGATGTACAAGTGAATGCTGACGCACCTGTCATCTTTGTGACCCCGCCCAGAACTGCCGCAGCTCCCACCATGGCATACAATCCAGGTGTTATACAAGATGCTATTGATTTACCACAAGATGACTTAAATATGTACCAGTGTGGATTGTGGCTATAAAAGAGAGAAAAGAGCTCACTTACAAAACTGTCATAATTCTGTGAATATGACAACAACCTTCACAGTAATGAACACTACTTGAACAATAGTTCAAAAAAAATTCACAAGCCTGAAAAAAATTCAGGCCTGTATGGGATTTGAAACCATGACCTCTGCGATACCAACATATTTTTTGTCAGAATTCTGGTTGCATTCACTGTAAAGACACTTGTTTTAACCAACAGGGAAATTAGCAAAGGAGAGAAAAAAGAAAAAGGCACAGCAATCTTTTGAAACTGTCATTAGTTTCACTTTAAAGGTTGCTTGAAAAAATAAGGGCTCTCATTATAAAAAATACTCAAAACTTGATATAACCATTTTACTCCCAGACCTAATTTATTAAGTAACTCTCAATTAATAATCGCCTAATTTCCTTTGTTTTTCTTTATTCTCTTGTCTGCTTGAGATTGTATTGATTTTGAGGGGGGAAATGCTGTCTTGGTCAAGAAGAGTTGAGAAAATAAGTCTTGACCTCGCAATTTATAAATTTAATCTAGATTTATTTAAGGATGAAACAAGCTCATATTGCTCTTCACAAGGTGTGACTTTTTTGGGCCAATCAATAATTCAAAGTTATCTATTAACAAAAATTAACTCACAAGGCAAGTTGCTCCATTCCAATACCAAGAACTCTTCCCATACAAGCTCCAATTGCCATGCTTGGAATAAACAACCCAGCTGGAACCTAAAAATACATTTACTCATTTTTATATATATTAATCATTAATCCCAATTTATGTTTTTACTTATGAAGTGTAAACATACCAAAGAAAAGTTAAACAGACAACAGGTAAATTGGTAGAAAAGCATGACACTGTTAGAAACCCTTATTCCTACTTGCCACCAGCTCTTTAAGAAGAATGAGTATCAGATATAAGAGACCCCTTGTGAGAAAAAAAAAATAAATTGGGAACATCTTTCTACAATGTTTATAAGAGGATTTTTGCATGAATTTAATTCACAAAAATGTGATTTGGCTTGAGTAGAAACTGGTCAAAAATATTGCCAGGACGAACCAAATTTATAATTAAGGAGTACAAAAAGAGAGCAGTAAAAAGGTAGGCTAATGTAAAACCCTACATACTGAAATGCAACTCCAGTTCACAGCATCTAATTGAAACTTCTCTTTTTTCAAGAGTTTGTTCATTCAAAGTGTACCTCTTGGTGACCTCCTCTCACCTTTATCCCAAATGTGAAGATTGTGATGATAATCTTGAAAACCATGGCTAAAATCAGCTGCCAAATGGCTTTATGGACACCAGACCCTGCTGCAGCTCCAGGCAAATTGGGATCATTGACATTCAATGTGACATTAACACTTTCATTAAGGTAGTCACTGATCATAAGAAATTAGAGTGAAAAAGGTCAGAAGTTCTTTCATAGTTATTACCAACTGGGCAGCAAACTGCCAAACATTGTAGAGATATGGCCACTTTTCCAAGATGGGACATGAAAAAATAATTGATACCTTGTTTCCATCTAATCTAGGGATATAATAATGGTCTTTCTAGAAATTCTGTTTTGAGGAGTTTTTGAGTCGAGGCAGTCAGGGTTCTAAGCTGATTCCTTCACTTTCTCATCTAGGCCTCCTAAGAGGGGCTATAATCAGCATCAAAATTAATTGAAGAGTCTTATTTAGGTGTAGAATAACACTCCTGTTTCTACCACACTTTAAATTATGACAACCTCCCCCAATTCCCCATTCAATGTTGCCTGTATGTAGCTTAAAGTTCAAGGAATCATGATATATCAATGTTGTCCAGAATCCCAGAAGTGATTAACATAAAACTTCTCCCTACAATATCCATACATTCTTCAGCAAACAGGTAATGAGAATATTCAAACTCATCAGGTAGAAGCTGCTATATTGATCTAGCATCAAGTTCTCGTAAATAATTTACAAGAAATTGTGTAGCAGCTACGGGGGAGAATTAACAATCAGATCTTGGGAGTTTAAGGGTTAACTTAACAAGGGCAAAATAGATCAAACCAAAGTAGTAGGGGATTAAAAAGGTCAATGTATCGACAATTTTGTTGCCAAATGTAGGTTGACTTGTAAAAAATCCTAGCATCCGGGGGAAAAAATGAAATCCAACTTGCTTACTACAGAAATTTTACACCAATTTACTTATTGTTTGTAGTGGCCTCATTAGTTTACATTCCCTGTATAAGAGACCCCCAAAGAAGTCAGCTCTAGTCAAGAGCAAAGCAGAAGAATGCACAAAAAATTCAAAATGTCTAAAATGAACAAGGTAGACAATGAGCTCTAACATTGTTGCTTGAAATACATAAAAATATGTTCAGCTTTACCATAGATCTGAAGAATCATCTGGACCACACTGACTGAACAGATGTTTGATGAGAACACTACTACTTTGCCTGAGGAAAAAAAATTTCAATCATATTAACATGTTGGTCAATAGTTTGCAATTTTCACAAGTTACCTATCATCTTCTAAAGATCAACTCTTTTTACTCAGAGTTAAAACAAAACAATGTTACACTCATTATCATGGGAATTTTACACACTGTAAATGATGAAGAGAAAACCAAGATCCTCACTAGTCTTTGTACTTGCTCTGACGAAGGGCTAACACTCAAAATGTCAGCTTTGAAAATCTCAATGGTGGCCAATTCACATTATCAACTCAGTTGATAATACCCGATTACCTTGTTATACTCTCCCACTGACACAGCACTAAGAGTTTCTTTAGAAACTTACCCCCTTTATTCATTTAACGTGAAATTCTTTAACCCTTTAACTCCCAAGATCTCATTAGCAATTCTCCTTACTGTCTGCCATACAATTCTTATAATGTTAGTTCAGAGAATTTAGCATTGGATCAACTAATTATCCGCTAATTGATATTTTACTATATTCTCATCTCTTCTATCCTTGATATTGTATTGATATTGTAAGGAGAAATTTTGTCTTGATCACTCATGGGAGTTAAAGGGTTAACATAACACAACTTGGAGCATTCTATCTACTCCCCCTGGACATGATCCTGGTCTGTTATGGGTTATTCATCCCCTTCCCTCCCTCCACAGACTCAGTCTAACTGATACCTAATATAAATATCTAATTCAAGGGAAAATCTAGTTTGAAAAATTGCCAATTGTTTAGATTTGAGGGATTTATTTTAGGTACTTTGAAATAAATTCTACCAAAAAAGAATCCCTTTTACCTGGAATATGGATTAGGGTAAGCTAACACTGCAGTAACAAGAGTCACAAGTAAAACCTGAAGGAAAACAGAAAAATGACAAAACTGAGTCATACATACATCTAAATCTATTTATAATAATTACCCCCTCAAGCAATTGTGAGGTTAGGCACAAAACTCTATATTCATCTAATAATGGCGTCAATCATTCTTTCATTTGATTACTAATTCTAGACAACAATATAATTTGGAATCCTCCTCCTGGAGACATTTAAACCCTTTGAAATATAAAAGCCATTCTCAGAGGGATTCCAACTTTATTGACAACAGCATTACAAGCAGTTTTTTGGATGTATCTCCTATTCTAAATTCCAAATCCATTCATCAAAAAGTGCAGGAATTATGTGGAATTTACCACTGACGAGATTTTGACACCATCTGGAAATATGGCTGGTCTCTTTGAACTAAAATCAGTTTTGTTTTAAGAAACATATCAGACTGTTGTTAACAAATGCAAGACAAACAAATCCACAAGAAAAATCAGACTGGTGAAAACTTTTAAGATTTTTTAAGATTTGAACAAATTGTACAAGTTTGGAATATGATACTCTTGCTTAATATATACTAAAACAGTGGATAGTATTGAAGATGCACTCTGATGGGCTACTCAAACTCCCAAAATCTTTTGCTCTTCACCTCCAAGTAAAGCATACAGGAGTAAATTGAATAAAATCTTTTTTTTTTGTGCTATACAACCTCACTTTTTTAGTACAAACTAAAACAACTCTTCACTTCAGTGTTGGTGGCTAGCAGTAGAAATTTACCAAGCCACAATGCAGCTCAGAAAATATCCAACACTTGCCACCTTCACTTCAGTGATGGTAGTTGTTAATTATTCCAATTTTCACAATATGGTAACAAAGAAATTAATGCAAAACTTACTTCTGTTATGGGATATTTCCCAAGTTTTGAAGTTTTTCTGACTTTACAATACCACAAGTTAGCTTTGATAAAGAAAGCACCTACCAATCCCTGGAGCATGAAAGGTAAATAAATAATAAATTTCAATCAAGGTTGCTTACCTAATACAAAGTATCTTGGCACATACTCCTCAGATTGATTTGCAAGTGCCTCGTTTTCAAAAGATCTCATTTAATTATTAATTATTTCCTCTAGCTGCTACTCATTTAATTTCTTTGTAAATTAGTTCTAGGAATTTGGTGTTTGATCAAAATAAAAACTTCTACTGGATAAGTCTGAGTATTTTCAACACCTGTTTGCTGGATACTGTATGTATATTGTAGGGAGAAGTTACAAGTCGGTCACCTCTGAGAGTTAAAGGGTTAAAGTCTTGTCAATATCCTACAAGTAAACCAGCTCTCAAGGGTTGAAACTAAATTATTTAGTTGCCACTTGATGCCCAAGTAAAAGGGTTTACTCTGATCTGGAATGGCCATGACCATAACAAAAAAAATGAACAAAATTTGACAGGCTAAAGGCTCACCCCAAGAGCACCCAAGAGTATGAATGGAACAAGTTCAAACAACTTCCAAGGGTTGTCATATTCCACATAGAACATAACTAAATGACCAGTTCCAAATGGATTCATGTACTTCAGTGTAAAGGCAGCAATCATGGCACAGAAGAAAGATCTCCATAACGTCTTCATCGGAAAATAATAACTGACCTACAATAAAGCAAGAAATAAAAGTGAATTTTTACTTGAAATTTGTTCTCTGAGTTGCAAGTTACAAAAGCTATCCTGCCTTTTAATGTCTTCAATGGAAGACAAAGTCACTTCATGCTTAACCAGCTGGACTCTGGGTTGTGAAGTCACCATTGGAACCATGACCAGGTGATTGTAGTGTGATTGAAGGCAGGACTTTTTATCTCCAGTGCCTCTCTCCACCCAGGAGTAAAAATTAGCAGTGGGAAGGTCTCAGTTAAACCTGGCAAAATACTGACCCAAGGGAGAGGGTGTGACTTACAATAGACAAGCAGCCCATCCAGGAGGAGTGGAAATACTCCAACTTGCTTTACACAAGAAAGCGTATCTGCAATAAGCTCTGGCAATGTGGAACACATGCTCAAGCAAAGATTCTATTTCAATATCTAAAACCTGGTTAAGAGGATTTGTCATTTGTAAGGTCTGGTTGTAACTAAGGTGTTCTAGCTGTCTATCTTTATGTGCCCCCTAATATTAGTTATAAATTATAGTAAAATTCAGCTCTTGAATTGTTACCTCTTCCAAACTGAACAGGACACCACCAATAGGGGCACCAAAAGCCACAGATACACCAGCTGCAGCAGCAGCTGACAGCAACTACAAAAAGGACAATGTAAAATTAATGATTTGCAAGAAAAAATTGGTTTGCTTTTGTTTCCTGAATCAGCTAAGGGATAAGACAAGGGGAAATCCTTGTGACATGAAGGAGAAGAAACAGATAAATCTGCTAATAAAAAAAACCAAGGAGCTTATTCGAAAGTGTTGTCAATATCACTATTTACATGTAAATTATTTCCACAGATGAAAACATTTCAACATTGCTGCTCCCTGTAGCTGCAAGACACTAGCCACACTTGAACCTTGAAATCAGAAATTTTGGCAAAAAAAATGCTCTGCAGCTCAGTTAAACTAAAGTATAAATGTTGACCATTTGATAATGACTGGCTGCTGATTTAATCCACAGGGGTAACTCAGAGTTTTCTTTACCTCACACTACAATGATCATACATGTAACCTCTTAATTCACTTTGCACTGGCTCAAAAACCTCAAGGTTTCACACGGTTCCTAACCATTCCTCTAGCCTCTAGGCTTCACTAATGATCAAACTGTGCTTTTCATAAGTGCATGTCAATAAAAAATAATTTTCTCAGTAATAACTCTTTTTGTAAGCAACAAGAGATCTTTTGTTGCTGTTAGTGCTGTTGTTGTTGTTGTTGTTGTTTTTTTTTTTTTTTTAGTTACTTGTGACCTCCAAAAGAAAAATAACAACAACAAAAACAAAAAAGCAGGAGAAGCAGACAAACCTCTCTTTTCTTAGCTTCATTCTTGTGATATTTGGTAAACACATAAGAGAAAAAGTTCCCACAACAACTTGCCACGTGGACAAGTGGGCCTTCTTTTCCTAAGCTTAATCCTGCTGCCACAGCAAGCATCATTGACAGTGACTTGATGATTAGTGTCCAGCGACCAAGGTAACCACGAATAATAAAACCACTTAAAATGGTCTTGATCTACAACCAAAAATAGAAATATTATTGAAAAGCTAACTATTAAGTGATTCACAGGAAATTAATAGTGGCCAAATTGTTACCAAATGCAACAATTCCTGCAAAGTCACCCAGAAAAGTATATATTTTCTTTGCATAAAACATAATTTGAAACAAGAAGTCAAAAATATTTGGTTTTCACATTTCTTGCTGAAGCCATGTCCATACTAGCTCCAGTACAAACTGTGAACCCAAAATATTTTGGACTTTTTGTTTCAAAATGCACTACATAAGTTAATAACATACTTGGAAAAATAATGTGCATATCATTGGTTGAAAACAAGAGCATTTTTCAGGTAACAAAAGTGCAAAGTTGGAACGTGAGTGCCGAGTTGTAACATGAGTGAGAATTAATAACATTATTTCTCATGCATTAAGAAGTAAACAAGCACTTGTAAACTATTCAAAGACTACAAATTGCACTCCCTCTATAGGCTTGTGCTATTTTGCTGTCTCTGAGAAATTAACTTGTACTTATTTATGCCAAATTACACTCAAAATCATGTTATTACCAATACAAAATCTAAAATTTAAAAAAGTAAAATGGCTGCAAAATATTTAAGATACTGACATATGGAAAATCAGTTTCAACATGCAAGTTCCAGTATAAAAATTGATTATTACTTAAAATTGATAGTACAAGTATATTACAGAAAAATCTATTTTGGGATAATTTTCAAGATCATCTGAACTGAAAGTAATCACATCAGAAATTATGA
>NC_142682.1:2417500-2447500 GCF_964200805.1 Pocillopora damicornis | reverse complement strand
GTCCTACTGACCTTTGAATGTATTTTCACTGCTGTGAAAACCGTGACACAAATTCTTCTGCTGTTTCTCTGCAGGGTTTCTCAAAGGAAGCACTAAGTGGGGCTGGCATGGATTTTCTCATAGAACATAAGGGTTGATTATGGGATCCTGTATAGAATTCTTTGTATAGAACCGACAAAATTCCAGATCACGTTATAACACACTGATATCAACGAATTCTCTTTCTTTGATACGTGTTTCGACAGGCAAAGGTTCAGACATGTCAGTGTCTTTTACGGGCTCAGCGCTGGCTCCCAAACAACTGGCTTCCCCATAATCTTTCATTAAATGAGAAAAAAGATGTTTTTAGAGAACCAATAAAGCTATTGTTGTTTAATTAACGAAACGTTCTCATGTAAATCGATTTTGTACTTTCTCTGTTGACCTCTAACTTTTGAAGAGCTCAACTTCTTTCTCAGTTTGGTCAGCCACTTCCGAATCCTCGTCGTCTGCCGACTGTATGGGTCGTTTTTCGTCTTCCGAACAATTTGCTTCTGGTGAGGCCTGAATCGTCGGTACAGCACCAGGAATAAAAATGACTGCTACAAACAACAGAACGTTCGAACGGCTCGACGAAATCGGCTATTTTCACTTGAACAAATTTCACAAATTGTCGCTTCAAATTTGCGTCATTTGGAAATATTTGCATTGTATGCCCAGTTTTGTTTGAATCAGTACAAAACTGGACGGCACAACGCTTCACCATTACGAAAAAATTGATTATATTGAAGCAAACTGTACGTAAAAAAATCATGACGAGACCAGCAAACAACGGCTGTAGAAAAGACTCCTTCGTGCCTCACGCGATTATAAAACGAGACTTTGGAGGATCCACCCGTGACGTCACAGGAAAGATGGCGCCATTCAAGATGGCGAATGTTTCGAATTTGGAAGAGCTTTTACAAAGTGAAAATGGACTTTTAAGAAAAAACGAATGGCACCTTTGGTGTACTTGATATATTTACTAAACATCTAAGTGAAAAGAAAATGAACGTTTTTTGGGTTTACATGCCCTTTAAAGACTGTGCGCTTTTCACAGTTTTTCACCATGTTAATTAATGTCAAGTTATCTTTTCCTGCGGTGCCCCCATTTTCCTTCTTGCTGAAGCAGTTCAAGAACTCACTATTTCTTGATAACTGAGCTTTTTGAATCCAAAAATTTCATAGTCTTTCGCGTATATATTCTGCAGTCGTGTGAATTCTTCCTGCGATATTTGCGAATAGAAAGTCTTCATCTTCGTTTGTGATCCTTGTCCTTCGGGTGCAGCTTCGACATTTGGGAATGTAACCTCTTTATCAGCTCCCATCAACATAATAGCGGCGTCAGCATCTGCTTTGATATTATCATATGTACCGACAAAGTCATAATTCATATCACACGGAGCGCATAAATTATGCTGACGATCCCAGTGTTCATCATGAGAGCTAACAGGCGTAGAAATCGCGAAATTTGCGAATTCCTTAAATGTGGGATAATCTGGAGTTAACCCTGTAGAATTCTTCCGCATCCTCTTGATGATGTTCAGGCCGATGTTGTAGTAAAATCCCCTTCTAGGGGGATCAACGGGTGCAAATTTACTCCGGTAGGCCGACAGAAATCGCTCCATAGGTTCGCGAACAAATGCAATCTTTTTGTATGTTTTCAACATGTTATTTACTTTTATAGCATCTGAATAATGTCTCAAAAAGCGTAACTTTCCTGATTCGTGCGAGGTGTCGTGCGAGATATCTTCAGTTGAGTTGAAATGTCCACCTAAAACGTGAAAAATTCGTTTCCAGTTGCTACATGCTACTTTAGGAACGAAACAGAAGAGTGTTTTGTAACGCTCGGACACGATAAGGTGATGCTTGACGACATATTGAATTGGTTTTCCTCTGCCTTGCTTGATACAAGCAGTCGAATTCCAAGGCCGATATTTTTTCATGACAAGATCGTTCTGAAATAAAAAAAAAAGAGAAGAAAAGTAATTTAAGGTGGTTAACTTACGTTTAAACGCTGGAACACTAAAGTTGACAAAATCGCTGAAAAAGGGCTTCACGAACCGATTCTTGTTAACTAACAGCGTATAGAACAAGTCTTTATGTCTCATTTTGTTTCTGCAATCATTTTGATTTGTAAGACTTGTTTCGGGGACAAAATTATGTGTCAGGGGCAAATATTTTCGCACAATTTATTTTTTAAGGAACCAAGAAGGCGCATAGGCATTCGACTCCAAATGAACAACAAGAGAAGAGGAAACTAAAATCATCCTTTCGAGCTGCTTCCTTTTTTTTTTAAGGTGAATGCAAGAACTTCTCGAATTGGATTCAAAACACAAAGTGCATACAACTTTCAGAGGTTAGGTCTGAAAACGGGTATGGATTTTCAGATTAGCAGGTCTGAAACGGTTGCGGAAAAAAGCGTGTTTTCGCGGAAAATAGGGTCAGGTACACTCCTTACCAAGAATTCCGGCGAGAACGAAAAACATGCTCACTCACTCAAGTGATTACTTACCTGTGCCTCTCTCTTCATCTCTTCAATATTCTGGGAAACTGTTGGATAAAATTGAAGTTTTACCATAAATATAATTGTTGATAAAGAGCGTTCTCCGGTTGGTACTGTTCTACAATAATCTCATTAAAATACAACTGATTCTTACTAAGTGTTCATTAAAGTGTTCATTGCTGTGTCTGAGGACAAACTAAGGTGGCCTAAAAATTGTCTCGGCAAAAGAAATAACCCCGCAGCAAAAGGAAGAACCTCACGGCAAAAAGAAAAAGACTCACGACTAAAGGAAAAGGCCCACGGCAAAAAGAAAAAACCCAACGGCTAAAGAAAAAACCTCCCAGCTCCCGCGCTCTCTTTTATGCCGTGAGGACATTGTTATTTCTTTTGCCGTGAGGTTTTTCCTTTTGCCGCGAGGTTATTTCTTTTGCCGTGACATCTGTGGGCCACCGTAACAAACCCATAGCTTATAATTTTTACAAATATGAATAACAGAAATATTATTATTGTTATTGCGTATGTAATTGTTTTATCTTTATGGTTTACAACTTCTAATACCATTTTCACCGCTGGTGGTGGGGTCTTGAAGTCGCAATGGGGTAGTGCAAGTATCACAATCATTTCCTTTCTGATGTGATCCATCGTTCAGTTGTAATAAAATTTGGTGATCAGCTGTGGAAAATCACACCAAGTCAGTCCTGGACTGAGACAATTTCTTAGAAAGCCGACTTCATTTGAGTTAACAACTATAACATAAATGTACATGAAAAAATTACGCGCTTCTGATTGGCTGGAAACGAGTGCATTCGCATGCAACACGAGTGCAAAGTTGTGACACGAGTGTAAATTACAAATAGCGCGAGCACGCTTTCAAAATTACCTCTGTCTTGACTTACTGTGATTTTTTTTCATGTACATTATTGTACATATTGTATATTACATGTAAATTTTTCAAAGACTATGGGCTCGTGCAAAATTTGTTGTCTTTGAAAAATTTACTTGTGCTTGTGAACACTAAATTGGACTCAAAATCATGTTATTACCCATACTTATAGTTGTTGATTGAGTATAATTATTCAAAGTGGCGGCAAGATTCTGCTACCACACAGCTTCATTTTGAAATGAGAACAAAAGGAACGCAAACACAACTGGTCCCTAAAGGACACCAAAACGAAATTTGCCATGACCTGGAAAAAAATGGCTTGTGCCAGACTGTAATCAAAGGTGACAAAGAGATGCAGCCTGCGCACAATGGAAAATTCTTAATCAAATGCAAACCGGGCGTGGTCACTGTTAACAAAATGAACGTACTTGCGACTGTGTGCGAGCATGCAAGAAAGTACTTGATAATACATGCTTGAACGACCAGCCTATAAAGGGAACCCTTTATTGTTGGTCAGTGTTCCATGCACCTGATGAGAGAGGACCAGTAGGCCCTTTTGAAACAGTCCTGTTGTGCAATGTTGTAATTTCTCCTTTTCTATTCAATTAAAAATTATATATATATAAATATATACACCAGGTTTCATTGCAACATTTAAAAAATATATTAGATATATATATATCTTTTGTTTCCTTGTCAAAAAGTGCCACTTTTTGATGAGAAAATTAAATAGAATAAATATTATTATATATATAATAAATATTGTAAAAATTTGCATATATATATATATATATATCATAATACCAAACCCAGTCTAAAAACTGGGCTGAAGGTATGACAAGGTCAAAGTTCTCTTTAGCAAAACTGCAACCCTTAGAGAACAAAAACCCACTCAGTGAAATGTTGTGTATTTTATTCAATTATACAATAAACTCCTCACAAAGAACAAAGAAAACATGGACATCTTCAAAGGGCTTATTGCAACAGTATATGTGATAATATGAACACCGCAACAGTCCACAGCAAAACCTTCAAAGCAAGTTTTCTTTTCGTCATTTTTATCTGATTCAAGCATTGCTTACAACACACTTACAAATTGATTTTATTTTGGAACTACTGACCTTACACTCTTTACACTTTTTTGAATTATATTGAGTATATGGTGGCATCAAAGATTATTAAACATTAGGCCTGATTCCATTACAAAGAGCATCATGGTGCAGCAGCAAATACGCTTTCAAAGGAGCAGGAACAAACAACTATATGCATACCACTCAGGAATTATTGATATTCTTTGTCAAGTTTTTACACTGTCCAAACCATACAGAGAGGTGCTCTTTCAAAGCTGCTGACTGTAGTGGAAAGAGAGACTTGGCATGGCTTTGGATGGACATACTTGGTGAAGGCACACAACCAGTTCTCCAACTAAAGCAAAATGCATAAAAAACTTTTTAACATTTGGGCTATAAAGAAAAATATCAGAAAATGGGCAAGAGGCTAGCAGGAAATTTTTACAGAAAGTTCTTAAAAGTCATCTACATTAGAGATCATTGAGGCATCAACCAGACTTGACACTGACCAAGCACCAAAAAATTTTTACACTATGTTCTAAACTGTGTAAAGAGTAGACAAGGGTTGTGCAAGTAGTAAAGGTCACACAAATGAAAAATAGGTCAAGAAAAATTTGTTGTCTAACTGGAGTGGATTAATTGTGAAATTAAAAAGTTTCTGTGGGGTGGAAACCTTGATGGGCACAATGAGTCAATACCTTACCCTTCTAGAAAACTGCTGAACTAGTTTAAGTTAGAAAATCTTAAATGCATGCTAATCAATTCAGATTCATGAAGTCCTGCTACTTAGTTGAACACAGCATTACAAAACAAAGACCACCTAAACAGATGTCACAACAAAACCAAAAAAATTAGTCCAAATCAAAAGGAAGAGCCCTGGAAGAAGTGCAACAAACAAGAGCAGAGCAACTAGGTTTAGAAAGGAATATCCAGGGCTCAAATGTTGCTAGGCTGATTAGCTCTACCCAAGGTTAAATTTCAATAAATGTTTCTTTATTCCTTTATCCAAAAGCCTTCAAAAGACAATTTTCTCTATTTTTTAAGAGCATTCATTGATCAAACTTTAGACAAAATGTATTATACTTAATATTCTCAGTTTTAAACTTTCAGCTCTTAAATCAGATTTTACACTAACCCTGGGTTATCTTGACCCAAATTTGAACAACCAGGCTGTGTACAGTCCAAGAAATAGATGGGAAGGAAAATTGGTCCTGATAATGCTTTGAAAGAAGGCTGGATAAGAGCCTTCTGTTGCCACTGCCATGCAAAGGCAGTGCAGGGGCACCAAATTAAGAAATCATTGTCTATCAAACACTTACAAATTTAGATTGTTCAAGCAGGGAGGACCATGTCAGTTAGGTTTTACTTTCTGTGTCAAAACATATATGTGACCTCTCACGCGAAAACGTTCCTTACAGTTTGCCGTTTTGAAACGGATAGCCATTCGTAAGCCGTTCATCAGCCGTTCGAACGGGATGGGATGCCGTTCGAACGGCTTGAGCTATCCGTTCAAAAACAATTAGGAGCCGTTCGAACGGCTGGAGCTATCCGTTCCAAATAGATTGGGAGCCGTTCGAACGGCCATTTTCGCTTCTTTGTTAACTTAAAAAAATTGCTTGCACTCAAGGTAGCGAAAATTACTCGGCACATCGTAAAAATTGTCACTATAAATTGTGCCTGTTAGTTCCGAAGATACATGGTGGGGAAAGCGTCGCCTGTGTTCGGAAACGAGCTGTTTACAAAGTCAATTAATGGCGTTACATTACGAATTCTGGAAATGGTTGCATGTCAATTATTTTAAAAGAGAACGCAGACTATTACCGGCTTTTGTTTCTCCCCCGCGAAAACGAATTTGCTTTACTCTCAAAAGACTTATTATTTTCAAAACAGGATTAGATTTATTCTAGGTTTTCTATCAGTTTTCAGATCTAAGCGGTGCGTGTCGCGTTTATCTTAATTACTGTCATTTCGTTCGAATGTTGTTGATCGGCCGTTCAACCGTTTACTTTGACCTTATCCGTTGAAAACTTCAGCCGTTCAGCCGGTCGAAATTTTCCTTCAGCCGTTCAGCCGTTCGACTTCAACCGTTCGAAACTTTTCTGAAGCCGTTCAGCCGTTCGACTTCAACCGTTCGAAATTTTCCTTTAGCCGTTCAACCGTTCGACTTCAACCGTTCGAAATTTTCCTTTAGCCGTTCAGCCGTTCGACTTCAACCGTTCGAAATTTTTCTGAAGCCGTTCAGCCGTTCACGGCATCTGTTTTAAACGGTTTCTCTATCCGTTTGTCATCCGTTCACATCGCGTGAGAGGTCACATATATCATTTAAAAAAAATATATTGCTGGAGATCAATGGACATGCATTGACCTTTGTCTTTGTACAAAGAATCACTTTGGTATAGATATTTCATAAGTATGGTTTGAACATAAAAACAAAAAAAAAACAATCTTCCCTACCCTTTGGCTTTTTGTCATGGGGTTGATACAAATCTTTCCAACAGAAAAAATTCTCCCACACACACTGCACGTAAAAAATTATTACAGTTTATAAAAGCAGCCGTTATGCTCGAGAACACAACGTACCTAGCCTGTAGCAAATAAGTACAGTTGAACAAATTAGATATAACTTGTGTGTATATTAATAAAATGTTTATAAAATGAAAATATTCTGTGAAAAATATGAATTATCCTTTCTCTAGCTAATTCAAATAAACGTTCGCAGTCGCATAGCTGCACAGACTTTGCGTGATGACCTAACACTTGATGTTGTTCCGTTATATTCCGTATAAGTTGTAAATTAAATGTATGAAGTCACAAAAGCTTTTGAAAATTTTTCAAATTGGCACATGCATGTGTTCCTTGTATGGAAGAGGTTTAAAAAATTGTGACGGCCTTTCTATCGAAGGTTTGAGTTCTTCTGAGACAGGCAAAGAATATTCGAATCAACATTACAACTCTGTTTTAAAACGATTTCACAACAAAATTCTTCAAACTAAAAAACAGTGCATGGAACCACTGAAAGAACCTACATACCAGCTTTTTTCGCCTGTTTTGGATAAAAATTACATTGTCAAAGATAGACAGTAGGAAGAGTGCACCACGAGGCTACGTTTTGTGAATTTTACAGCACATAGTAGATACTGCTGAGTAATCGAGGCCTTGTCAGCTCGATAGAGAGAGAGAGAGAGAAGACTACTCGAAATGTTGACGTAAATTTTTAAGTCCTTTAAAGAGACCACACCTTCCAACATAACAGTATATCTCTCACGAAGAACTAGTATTTATGGACTTACAGATGCAAAAAATTTGTAGTTACCACGTGTACATGCTACTTCCTACGGAAAGCACGCTCAACTTCTCTGCACTCAGACCGAGGAACATATATTGGCTAAGGAGTTGAGAACTACAGCTTGTTCAATTTTATCGCATTTCTTGTATTTTATCCTCTTTGTTGGAGATACTCTGCACAAAGTGTACTCTTCAATATGAGTTGAAACTAGGTATACTAGTATTAATATTAGTGCTCAGTGCCTACAAAAGACGCAAAAAATCGTCTTAAGACGATAGAGCGGTGATGGGCGAAACCTTCGAACTTGAAACTATGTATTTATTACGAGGTCATAAATAAAGGATGTTGACAAACTCAATCATTACACAAAAGTTCAAATTACTTACCACATCGAGTTCCATCCATTCAAGATTGGGCGGCGAAGTGGCGAAGACACGCTATATATTATTATATAGAGCTTCTCGACTACTGTTGGCAACAAAAGTTCTCATAACCGCACAGATTCAACCAGCACCACTTCGACATATCAGCGAAAGTACTGAATTTATTGGAAGCACCATCGATTGTCTTCCCCTCGTGAAATTGACTCTCCCCCGTATTTCTCGCGTGATATGATAGCTACGATTTCGCTCGATCAGAGAACGCGATGCATTATGGGATTGTTGTTCGCATCTCACGCGATCGTTTTACAAAAGTTTCGTGTCAATATAGCTCCAAACAGGCTTCTCCTTTAGCTAAGTGTTTGCAAAAAAGACAAATATCCTGATAATGCTTAAGTAAAGAAAAAGGTATAAATTTAAGATGGTTCTTCGCCTTCTCACTGAGTTTAACGAAGTGCTCAAAAACTGGGAAAAATTTTTACATATTTAGTTTGTGTATCGTTTAGGCCATCGGTTCGTCCGCTCGGCATTAGCTGAGACTGCCGGTCGAGCCCCAGTGCCACTTTAGTAAAACATCACCTATGAAATTGCCTTGTGTTCTAAAGTTTCGCTGCCAGCTTAAGGTCACAAAAATCGGTGGAATCACTTTCCCGATTTGTTAGATGGTTATATTTTAACGAACTCATTCAGTTAAGCAAGTTAAAATGTTTTATACCTCTACAGTTGTACGATGGTCTGTTTACGAAGAAAACATAAATCAAACGTTATATATACTTACCGCCAATATTCAGGTTTGCTCGGTGTAATTGCTGTTGTTTTGGCTGAAGCAGAACAGAGTATAGAGAAAATACGAGGATATGCACCGTCAAAATGACGACTGTGAGTGTTGCCAAGTTCCTGAGCGTACAACGCATCTTTGAAGTAAGTAAGCACTATTGTAACCTTTCGTTTGATTTTATGAGGAAAGATGCCTTCTCGACTTACGCACAGCTCTATCAGCAGAATTGCACTTGATATTGGTCAAGGCTTTTGCGTCTTTAAAATATCCTTGCGTGCTTTTGGCATCACTCACTATTCAGAAGAGAAAACTTCGTTTGGGCCCTGCCCAATCAGAGCAGTACTAGTATGATGAGACAAAGACACACCTGATATAACCAATCAGTAAGCCGCTTTTTTTTCCACGTGACCGCTCTCGACGGGAGGAAACGAGGTTGTTGTCAGGAAACATTGCTGTTTGAAACAATATCGACGCATTGGCGGAACGCAACACGCGTAGATAAACATTATACCAGCATAGAAATTCTAAGGAACTTAAAAAGTTGAGTAAATCCTGTTTGAAGTTGTATAGAAAATGTGGCCACGAGCCGTTAAAAAAGCTGGAGAAGAGGGAGTGTGACGTCTCTGAAACGATAGCGAGATATTTGTTATATTGGCAATGAAATTGAGTGAACAACAAAAATGAAACAAAACAAAGGAGAATGCAAAGTGGACATGGTTTAGTGTTTACGAGTACAATGAATGTTCAACATAGCGTGAGGTAGCAAGATCTTCAGCTTTCTGAAACTCTCGTGGTTTTGTGGCTTTTCCTTGCTCATCCTGGCATATTTAAACCAAAATTGTATTAGCAGCAAATCAAATTCGTGCCATATTGAAGAAAAAACTCTTTTCGGACCATTGGGTATTACAACCAAAGTAACAGCCTTTTTTTCGAGCATGATCCACCTCGTTGGATTTGCGTGATAATTCCGCAAAAGGTTGAGAATAAATTATTCATGGGCCCCCAAGCAACCTTTTGCTATGAATATTTGCATTTGTGTGGTGATATAGGTCCTAACACTGACCTGATTCGTCTTTGTTTTTTTTAAACCTCTTACGGAAAGAGACTTCTGAAAGTAAAGAATGGCTATCGGTCATAAAAACCCACGAGGTTTTCGCAAGAATCTCGCCGTAGTGAAACTGTTCTGCACTAACTCTGATGTCCTAACCGTGTCCTTAACGTATTTTGGCATGAAATATATGGCGATGATGTAAAGGTTAATGAAAACTAGTTCCTTAGAAAAGACACGACACGCAAAGCAATGGAAGAACCGCCATTGACTCCAAAACCAAGCTGGATTTCACACGTTTATCCGCAAATGACAATTAAGATGTCAATTGGAGCTATTTGATGGAATTGAAACTCGCTTTCAAAGACTTATCGGCTGTGTTTACGGCTATGTTGACAGCTGTGTTGACTGTCCTAACGTTTCTGTATTTGACAAATTTCAACAAATACTAGGTAAAATTTGTAGAACTCGTAAGAATGTTGTGATTGTCAGAGACTCCGATTCCTAACTGCTTATCCTTTGTGGGAACGGAACGAAACTGAAATGTATCCTACAATTCCTCAACATCCACCGTTGACAATCGATAAAGCTTCCAGTCCTGATGGGATCTCTTCAAGCAGCCAAGATATTGCAGGTTCAAGGGGGTAAGTTTCCAAAGAAACTGTGATGCTTCGTCGTTGGGAGAATACAACTAGATAATTTAGTGCTATCAACTGAGTTGAAAGCGTAAGAGTTGGCCACCGTAAAGAGTTTCAAGGCTGACTAGCTTTCTAGTTTCTAGCGTTAGCCCTTACATAGCGATAGATGCCGGAAGGGCTAACGCTTTCAATTCACGTTTTCAACTCAGTTAATAACACTGAATTACCCTATTGCAGGATTATCCTAAGTGAGCATTTTAAGTGTTTTACATAACAGTTTTGCTCGGTGAAGCTTTCCCAATCCTTATAAGATTACCAAAGGTAATTTTTGTGTATCAAATTATGGCACATTTCACTTTTAAGTATACCTAGTAAGCCCCTTGAAATTCAGATGTGCACCATAATTGACAGCCATCTGAACAGTGATACAATGAGCTGTAAACAATAGCGATTTGCTGAAGGACTATCAACTGAAGGAACGCTGATTTCAGTGATTAAATGGAGGAAGATAACAGTTCATAATAGTGTTACAGCTAGAACAGTCTTTATAGATTTTCAAACAAACTTTCTACACTGTCCTTCACCGCTTAATATCATACAAATTACATCCCGGTACATCAGGATATCTCCATGACTGGCCCATGAGCTATTATTGAAGTACACACCAGTTTACTAAGGTCAATAATTGCAAGTCTACCACAGACTACGTGCACTATGGTGTCTCTTAAAGCTCGCTTGTTGGGTCCAGGTTTTACCGACCATCTGTCAATGTGCTCCAAACCACAACAATCTGGATATTTATTTATGTCGGCAAACAACACTACGGTTTACTGCTCTGGTCCAAGTGTGGTTAATATCGAACAAAACAGTAAAGCAAATCCTATCCTTGGGCACCAAAAACCATCTAACCACCTATTAAAAACTGAGGCAATGATACTGGGAAACCCACTTTTATTTGACCTGTGCCCCTGCCTTGTTTTAACTTAGGCCCCATTACCCTGATCGACTCTAGATATACCTCTTGCCAAGGAGTTGAGATTGATTTTAGGCTTTCATGGTCACTGTCAGTGCATATTGACTCCCAAAGAAGCCCTTTTCTCAAAAGATTGGAGGTTATAGAAAATTAGAGCTTCTCCCATGCATATACTTGAGGAAATATACTTCCTTGCTGTTATTTTAAGCATTACATACAATAATAAAGAGTAGTTTTGAAAAATGGTTTTTCATCTGCGTTGAAACTCTCAACTCATCTAGCCAAGGCCATCTTATATTGTGAACAACTTTCAGCCATCGTTAGCAGGTCTGTGATACATACCTTGCTAACTCCAGCTGGCAACTCATTTCCCATATTTATAACAGATCCATCTTAATGTTAATTGTTTTTTTAAAAAAGACATTTGAGAATTTTTTTTATTCTGCTTATAACCTACGCCATATTTCATAATATGCATTTCTGCTTACAATGCTGTATCCTGATGGTGTTTTGAAACTTCGAGTAAAAAGTTTTATCAACGGTTCTCAAAAAGAAAATCGTCCACGTCATCTTGCATTCAAAGTAATTCCACATCATCGAGTTTAAATCATTCAGTGGTTGGAACCGTCTACAGTAACTGGGTCCTGCGATCAGGAAGTTCGAGTTAATGATTGGATTACTGACAGAACCTACGAGTTCTTATTTTCTGAGCAGACTCTTAAAAAAGCAACCTTAAGACATTGCCAAGTTCTCCTTCAAAAAAGTAACACCCTTGCACGCTACGAAAACAAATGATTTTATACATGTTTCACAGTTGTACTCCATAGATTTTAATAATTTAGGAGGTGAGCATAGCTCCAAAAATTTGCCGCTGTCACAGCTCTATGCCATTTTAAACAGCAATCCTTTTTCATGCTGTGGTTTGCCTCCCCTTTTCCTTCTTGCTGAAGAAAGTCAGGGATTCACTATTTCTTGATAACTGGGCTTTTTGAATCCAAAAATGTCATAGTCTTTTGCGTATATATTCTGCAGTCGTGTAAATTCTTCTTGTGATATTCCTGAATAGAAAGTCTTCATCTTCGTTTGCGATCCTTGTCCTTCGGGTGCAGCTTCGACATTTGGGAATGTAACCTCTTCATCAGCTCCCATCAACATAAGAGCGAGGTCAGCATCTGCTTTGATATTATCATAGATGCCAACGAAGTCATAATTTATATCACACGGAGCGCATAAATTATGCTGACGATCCCAGTGTTCATCATGAGAACTAATAGGTGTAGTAATCGCGTAATTTGCGAATTCCTTAAATGTAGGATAATGTGGTGTTAACCCCGTAGAGTTCTTCCGCATCCTTCTGATGATGTCTAGGCCGATGCTGTAATAATATCCCTTCCTAGGGGGAACAACAGGTGCAAATTTACTCCGGTAGGCCGACAGAAATCGCTCCATAGGTTCGCGAACAAATGCAATCTTTTTGTATGTTTTTAACATGTGATCTACTACTGTAGCGTTT
Organism: Pocillopora damicornis; assembly: GCF_964200805.1. NCBI lineage: Eukaryota > Metazoa > Cnidaria > Anthozoa > Scleractinia > Pocilloporidae > Pocillopora > Pocillopora damicornis. The sequence continues at coordinate 2,434,407 of NC_142682.1, read as the reverse complement.
GAATAATGTCTCAAAAAGCGTAACTTTCCTGAATCATGCGAAGTTTCGTGGGAGATATCTTCCGACGAGTTGAAATGTTCTTCTAAAACGTGAAAAATTCGTTTCCAGTTGCTACATGCTACTTTAGGAACGAAACAGAAGAGTGTTTTGTAACGCTCGGACACGATAAGGTGATGTTTGACGACATATTGAATAGGTTTTCTTCTACCTTGCTTGGTACAAGCAGAAGAATTCCAAGGCCGATATCTTTCCTCTAAAAGTCTGGTCTGAAAAAAAGGGAAATTAAAAATGATTTAAGTTGATAAACATTCTCAACAAGGATGGAACATTTAAGGCGCTAAATCGCCGAACCAGGGCTTCGTCACGAATCGATTCGTGTTTACTGCTTACAAAACAAGTCTTTGTGTCCTATTTTGTTGTTACGATTATTGCATTTGTGCGACCTGTTTCAGGCACAAAATTATGTGTCTGGGATAACTGTATGATTCCTAGGGACACCAAGAGAACGTATAAACATGTTCACGTTTTTGACTCCAAATGAAAACCATAGAGAGAGAAGGAAGGAACCAAAATTATTCTTTCGAACTGTTTGTCAAGGTGAATACAAACAATTCTCAAATTCGGCTCCCACGATGTGTGAGTAACGCGTGATATACAGTTGCTGAATCATTATTACTTACACGTAATGTAAATCCAAACATTCTGGCCAATTTTTTTTTGGGCATATTCACCTGACACTATTGTAGGTTTTGGTTAAAATGGTAATAAGCTTTAAAAATGGTTTTTACAATTTAACATTAAAATACCACTAACTAAAACAAAGAGAGAATATATTGTTCCATTTGCCACTCCCCGTAGCTGGAGAGTTCGTTGAAAATAGATCTTCTTTGAAAAAAGAAGACATACAAAGAAAAACGTACAAAAGAAAAACCTTGAAAATTCAGTTAAGGGCGTGTAATAATAGAACCCTCATTTCCCCTAAGGATGTTAAACCTCATTAACGAAATTGTGGTTGATTGCATGCTTTATCAACCAGCAAAATGAAAGTCAGTCGTTGGTCGTCTGAGCAAGGTGACCGTAGATGTATGTGTGACTTTCGTTCTGTGTACTACTGGGATAGACTCTCTGTGTGGAATAAATTTTTAATCATGTTTTCGACAAAACTACTCTTCAAGACATGAGCCCAGTGTGAAAAAGGTAAGTCGTGCGGAAAATGGCCTTTCTCTTCTCTCGGGGAATGACCTTTGTCTCTAATCCTAAGCCATTAATCTGTTAATGATACGTTTCGTTCACTTTTTCCTTTGTCTATTTTTATCTTGGGCATGTGTTCTAATGATTGCAGGATTTCAGTGAGGTTAAGTACAGTTTTATTTCAGTGAGGAGAAGCATTTTTTTCCAGAAAAGTCTTTTTTCTCAGCAAAGGGCTTTTGAGTTGTTGTACTACAGTAAAACAGGTTTATAGAGGCACTTTGGATTAAAAATGAGCGCAAATTAAACCCAATAGTTGAAAATTAGCCGCATTCGATTTGTGTGAAAATACTGAGAGACATAAATCCGAAAGTTAGCACTATTTTAGGATTATATTGTTTTGAGTACAATTGATAACTTCAAATTCACTATTTAATTTTTTCAAAGTAATGATATTCTACGGGAGAACGTAATGAATTCCAAACCCAAATTGCAACCTACAGAATTAAGGTGTCAAAATGGAAATGCATTTTACAGACCTGCAGGTCTGCTGCGGGTGTGAAAATAACATGTTTTGGTCGAGAATGGGATCAGACACACCCCCCTGGTAAGAATTCTGACGAGTAGAAAATTACAGTCACTCACTGAATTTTCAACTGATTACTTACCAGTGCCTCTCTCTTCATCTGTTTAATATTCTGGGAATCTGTTAAAAATTCAATTAAAATTTATTAGAAATCTGAATGTTGATAAAGGGAGTTTACAAGATGCAACCGTTCTACTATCTCAAAAAAATACAGATGATCGAAATTATAACGAATTATTAAGCGGTGGTGTTCAACTTTAAGGGGTTGATTTGACGTACGTCAGAGCAAAGTCGTACTTCAACCGTATCTTCCTCTTGCATGTCTGTTCTAGATTTCAAATTTAATAAAGAACGCGTTATTTTGTTGATGATGGAGTTTCGCTTATGCAGTTAAAGGGGAATTAAAGTTGTAAATTTTTGTCTCAAAAGTTTCAAACGTGCAGCTCAGGAAATACAAGGTGATGGAATTTCAGTTCAAATAAGAACAACATTAACAACGACAATTCTACGTTTAATATTGTGACAACAAAAAAAAAACGCTAACAAGGACGTTTCACTTTCTAAGATATATATATTTAGCGACTGATTCGCCACATAAATATTAAAAGGGACACTAACACTGTTTTAATAAGATAACCTAGTAACCCTAACTCAGACAGAAGCACAAATTCGTAATTGTTCAAAATATATTTTTACGACGTGCGCAGCGAATACAACCAATATTCAGTTATGCAGCGCTGTCCGAGCAAACATTTCAGTCGAAAAAGTGTTTTAAGAAATGGTTGATATTTTCATCTACTCGTACCCGCAAGCCTTTAAAATCTGGGATCTTCAGCGGACAGTTTTTGCAGAGCGATTGCAGTTCCAAGAACACGAAAAGTATGGTCGAGCAACAAGATTGGCAAGCGTTTGAAATATGAATAAATTTCTCTACGCTTTCGCTTATTGGAGATAGCTTTTTTTTTTACAAGTGTTCCTGAAATGGCTCTAAAGCCCGTCTGTGAAAGTCGAGTGTTTCAGGTTTAATGCATAACGTCACAACACAATCAGTCAAATTAGCGGGGAGTTAAAAGCGAGACCAATATTTTGGTAGCGTTGAATAACGAGAAAGTTGTTTATTATGGATGGTTGTCACCTTAGGCACTGAGTTTGACTCAGTCTGAAAAACTGGCGAAAGTATTAATTCATTTTTTGGTTTCGTTGGGAGGCATTGTCGGTTCGTCAGGTCGGCAGTGGACAAGACCACTGGGTATGGTGCGTGCCACTTCAGAAAAACATCGCTTAACCTTGTGTCGTCTTTTACAGTTTCGCATACAGATTCAAGTCATATAAATGGATTCATTCTCCCAATATTTGTTATGTGGTAATTTTAGTAGTATCAACCGAGTTGACGTTGACGTTTCGAGCGTTTGCCCTTCGTCAGAGCGATGGCGAAGGGGCTAACGCTCGAAACGTCAAGTTACGAGTTGAACACAAACAAATGTCATGATTACTTACCGTTAGTACTTCGATTTGTTTCATAAATTACTGAATAAAATGCCCCTGCAAGGACATGCACCGTCAGAATGACGAATGTAACTTTTGCCACGTTCCAAAACGAACAACGCATTTTGGAATTACGTACGTACTTCTGCAACCTTTTTTTGATTCAATAAGAAAGATTCCTTCGCAATCTACACACAACTCTATCGGCGGAATCACACTTGGTATTGATTAAGGGTCATGCCTTCGATATATCTATAAGTGCTCTCTATCTCACTCACGTTTCAGTGGAGGAAATGGCTTATGTGGGCCCTACCCTATCAGAGAGCAGTATGTCGAAAGCCTTTAAGGAAGCTCAATCATGATATAACCAATCAGGAAGCCGCTCTTGTTCGCTCATGTGATCGCCGGGAGGAAACATGGCGGTTGTTAGGGCACATTGCAGTTTCGAGGGGAATACGAGACAAAAACGCATCAAGAGAAATTTCACCAGGAAATAAAATTCTGAATGTTCTAAACACTGAGTAAATTTTCAATATAGTCAAATTTACAGAATGGCCGGGCACTTTTCGAGACCTTGTGAGGAGTACGTGTAAAGTCTGTTGAAAGATAGCGAAATATTCGGCACTGAAACCGCCCAAACAATACAAATATATTAAGTCACTGAAGAATACTTAGTGTATTTGACCATTTCCATGTAAGTACATGGTATAGTGCTCACAAACACATTCATTTTTCAATTACTTATGCAACATCGCGGTCTCTTCAACAATTGCACAAGTGCTACGGTCGCTTTCGAGAGCGCGAATGGTGAACACAACGCGAAGAAAGCCGCACAAATTAAGGAGCCACATGAAAATTTTTTTTAAAATCTTAACTCGACATACACCTTGCCACCTTGTCTTGTAAAATGTTTGGCGAATGGCATGGGATTACATAGGATAATATTGAAGTTGGGTCACTTAAAGTATTATGAAAATTAACGAATTATGAAAAATTAATGTATATGATTGTGCGTACATTTTGTGGCATGGTATGTTTGTGTACAATCAGTGACAATTATCTAAAGCGCTTCTTTCGTGGCTTTTCATGCTCATGCGTTTTTCCTTCAGTTAATAGAGAATCTTCAAACGTGGGACGTTTCGGCTGATGCCGGTGTCACAGCGGATTTGGACCCCCGCGGATATGGATCCCCTTCACAGATTTGGACCCTCCCCCCCCCCCCTAGCGGATTTGGACCGAGGAGTCCATATCCGCTAGCGGATTTGGACCGGGGGGTCCAAATCCGCTGGGACACCGGCCCACGAAACCGGCTCTTTATACTCATTTGTTGTTCATTTAACAAAGAATCTTTCAGCCGTGGAAATTTCCAGCTGATGCTGACCCACAAGACTGGAAAATCGAGAGAAATCACGAAAGTTGCCGGAATTAAGAAGAAAATTACGATGGGCGATCTGGCCATGAAAAAAGTTACGAAAGTAATGGTCTAACTCGAGGATCGCTTACGATTCCAGGACTGACTTGCAGTCCCGCGATTATTTGCGAAGTGTACACTTCATTATGGTCACATTTATCCACAATCAACACAACCAGAACTGATTTAACTTAAGAAGGCTACTGCTGGAGGAAGTTTGGTTCTTATGCCAGTCAGTCATTTCCTAAGGGCCAAGTCGCACTAGAGGACAATTTCAGATTTGTCCAGGACAAGTCTGACTTGAAATCGGCCAGTGACAAAAAATTTGTCCGGAGAGCTACAGTCGCACTTGAGAACAAAATCTGTGAACAAAACATCACACCATGCTGTGAGCGTCACGCAATTTCCCGCGAAGCAGCCTTTACCCGCTGTTTCAATCCACAAACCGCGACACGAGGGATCTCAAAATGTTTCCACGAAGAATTCTAGCAATAATATTTTTCTTCTATTTTCTGGTTCTTCATCAGCAAGCAAATATCAATATCAATTTAATGATATGTTGTCTGTTATTAATGCAGAATTTACGTGCACAAAACATTCTAGTGACACGATGTATTCGCCGACAACGAAATCGTTATCGAAGACGAGCACCATACTATTGGACTCTTCCTCGTCCAGTCGAATCGTGGTTCGAGATCCATTATACTGATCGAACAATACCTGGGGACTATTTTCGAAGGCTCTTACGAATGAACAGAGAAGCTTTGATTTGTTGCTCAACGTAATTCGTAACCGGCTGACGAGACAGAATACAGTTCTGCGAAATTGCCTCACTCCTGAAAAGGTCCTTGCTTGTGGTTTGCTTCGCCTTGCACACGGAAATTCATACGAAACAATAGGACCTGCGCTAAACGTCGGCAGAACTACAGCAATAGAGGCTTGTCAAGACGTGGTTGAGGCTCTTTATGACTTAAGGAATGAGTACATCGAATTCCCTACAACAGTGGCCGAGACAATGAGGTGTATAGAGACATTTACGGACAAATCACGACTTCCAAACATTGTTGGGGCCATAGATGGCACTCATATCAAAATAGTTGCTCCTAGAGACAGTGCTGTTGATTATTTTAGTCGAAATCAGCAACATGATTTCATTATTCAGGCCGTTGCTGACGGTAAGGGATTATTTCTTGACTTTGCAGCGGGTTATCCGGGAAGTATCCACGACGCTAGGGTATATCGGTTGGATAGCAGAATAACTTTTTCTGTGAAGATTGCCATTGCTTGTGCAGTGCTGCATAACTTTTGCATTAAAATTGGGGACGAATGGGAGGATGATTTTTACGATGACGATGATGACCGCGGAAACGAACAGAACAATGACTTAATGCAGGACGGGGAAGATATAAGAGAGTTGCTAAAAAACAGTCTATGATTCTTCAAATCCCTTTTTAAAGAGAAGTGTGTGATAAAGATAATTTTTGCATTTACAACAAGAAATCAGTTCAAGCAGTACATTCATTTGTTTCCATAATTTCGTTTGATCGATTCGCAACATGATAATGGTCGATAATGATTGTCTCCCAATAGTCCAAAACAGTCTTGAATTAAAGTTCAGTTGTCTTTCTCATTCTGTTGGCCAAGGATTTTCACAATGGAGCCCATAAATTGGTTCATCATGGCTAGCTGCTGCGTCTGTGATTGTTGCAAAGAATCCATAAATGCTGTAACTTTCTCCCCCTGCTGCCTCATATCCTTTAGAGCCATCTTGAACTCTTCGTCGCTGTCATTATCAGGAGCTTTGCGTTTCGAAGCTCGTTTCCCTTTCTTTGACGCTCTTCTCTTTTCAGCTGGAGTTTGTAGCACATTGGGGCTAGATGAAGTACTGTTCTCGCCAGTAGTATCACTTGATTCAGCTACAACTTGGGGGGCACTTTCGCCGCTGATCCCCGCTTCGGCTACATTATTGAAGGTTACTAGGTCGCGGCATCCAAGGATCTTATCGTAGTAGACGGATTATCGTAGTAGACGGATTTCCTAAGGTTTCCTCCTGTTTGATTTTTGTTCCAATCTTTTGCATTCTTGTATCTTTCTATGATGTACTTCATTTTCCGAATACATTTGTCGGCCGTCTTGTTGGACTGTAGCGCTTTCGAAATCTTCTCAGCGATCCAGGCCCACGTTTTCCTGCACTCTCTGCTTTCCAACTGATCGTGTTTTTCAGCCCATAGTTGGACTAACAGTTTTTCCTCATCTTTAGTCCATCGTTCCTGGGCCTTCTTGTTCTCGGAAGATGTACGGCGCGAAGAAGTTTGGGATGATTCCGACATTGAGCCGTCTTCGACGAACGGAAAGGATTCTGACAACGAGCCGGAACTTGCGGTTGAAGGAGATGGGCTTGCAGTTCCTCGATCATTAAAATTGTAAGTGCTAGGCAACGGATATATCCATCCTGGTGGATATTGAGGATATTGTTGCCCCATTTCATAAGGAAAGTATTGGTTGCCCGTGCCTGGATTCATGTTGTTGCGAAATGAGAACGTGACCAATTTTGCCGCGAAGTCTATAGCATAGAGACTCTGCTACATATCACCTGTCAAATTATTTCCGAATTAAAACACCCTCGCTATTGTTTTCCAAAATTTGTCTCAATTTGGCCTGCTCCAGAGGTAGTCGACGGCATCTTTGAAGTTTGTCCGCCCGCGACCAAATTTTGTCCTTTGGTGAACAAACCGGTCGCACTTGGTTTTTCGTTGTGATAACAGATTTTTGACATAAATAAACAGTTTTGTCCTCTAGTGCGACTTGGCCCTAACTCACGATCATTTACGGAAGCCATTCGTCAGCAGCGCGCTTGATTCTTTAAATCAAGCGCAGTTGTGTACCTACATGTTATCATCCAACTGCACTTCGTAGAGTACGAATAACGCGCGAATAGAGTACGAATATCCTGCGATATTGTACGGTTATCTGGACCGTTGGTTATTTTGTACTGAAAAAAATACCTGTTTAACTAGTCGGCTGCGCGCACTACGCTGCTCTATCTGCTTTGCTTTTCCCGCGTTATGAGAAATGAACAGAAAGACTTGGCTGAACAAAAAAGCACTAGGGTAATAAATATCTTAGTAGACGTTTTAGTGTGTAGTATCGCTGAGTATTTTCACGAGTTGTGCCGTATTTTGACCAGCCCTATGTATTTAAGCAAAGATGATGAAAGAAATAGCTTATGGCTGACAAACGGCGTGAGTCATTGAGTGCAGTCATGCATATAGATACTGTTTGAACATTTGTGAAGCTTCTCAGGTCTCTCTTAAAGAATAAGTTCTGCCTCCTTGGATGTAAAAATTATGTTTCTTCCGTTTTGTTGTGTCTATTCACTCCATTTGTCACAAGCTTTTTTTTTTTAATTCAAGGAAATGCAGAATAATACACGGGCGCCCATAAATATGGAATTTCTCTACTCGTATTTCACTCGATATCTCACAAATAAGCACCGCAAACGAGTGAGATATCGAGTTGAACACGAGAAGAGAAATTTCATAACTACAAGCTACCAAGTATTATTTTGTTTACTATGTAAACACAATGGGCCTTTACTAACAAGAAAAGTCGACTTAATTAGGACCTGAAAAGAACAAGGATTCACAATCCGTGAAAAAAAGTTGTAAAGTGCGAAGGCGACAAGGCTCAAGATGAAAAAATGCGTTGAATTATTACAAAAACAAAAGATGGGCGTATCTTTTAATTTACAAAATTCTTAGTCATCAACTTTTCCCATATCTCAGAGGAAATCTGCTCAAATACACGGCCAAAATCGACCGGTGCCAAATCTTCCGGCTGCTGATTTCAGCCCAGCTGCGAGAAAAGCCAAGTAACTTTTCGTTGTTCTTATCGTATGTAATTTTTGGTTTTCTTATCGTATTTTAGTATTTTCCGCTTCTAGGAAACTTTGAACGTCAGTGTCTGTAGGCGATACAAAATTTTCAGTATTGTTAGTAGTCATAACTCGAGAAAAATTTCGACAAAAATTCTTGGATTATTGAGGATGTTGAACACTTTGCCATTTGTTCATCAACCTAACGGTGTGGCGTGAACACACGTAAAACTGAAACTATCGTAATTTTACACGTTTGCTAGTATGGCTTTTAGTCAGTATGGCTGGAAATCCGCGAAAAACTCCGCAGTTTCCCGCCCTTAGCTTTCGTCCATCGCGCTTTGTAATATAGGTCGCACAAGAAAATACTGTCACACTTTTTAATACCTGGCGCACTTTGAAATAACACTTGTCCTACTTTGTAGTAAAAAAGCTGTCGCACTTTGTAATAACAGACCATCACACTTGGTAAGCCAATTTATGAAGCGAATGAGTAGCAAAATTGCATAAATTCCCTGACGGTTGTTGTGTTACGTTGTTTCAGTTTTATGAATGACTTTGATGGAGTACGTTAGACTGCAATTGTCAATAAAATACCGCAATGCTATGGGTGTTTTCCAGTGTCAAGCCGGCGGTACTATTAAGGTAAAAGCAACTCTTTTAAAAACTACTTTCTTACCGATATCTTCCTGGTTCGATTTTCTGACTTTTAGCATTTTCGGCATCAACATCACTGCATAGAATGCACCAGCAATTACCAAACCCATAAAGAGGATTCTCTTGAGTTTTACGATAGCCCTAACTGGAAAACTCATCGCGTGATTTGATATTCTTGCAACCTCTCTTTGTTTCGATGGTAGGGGTCTTCACAGTTGATATTAACGCACACTTAAAACATTGATACCTGAACCGCGAAGAAATTGAATATGCAAATTTGTTAGGTATGAAGAGATCTCATGTTCAATATGACAAATTCCATGTAACATGATATCTCTTCACACATTGAAAATTCGCATACCTCTATGAAATTCGAGCTACATATTTGTTTGCACACGTGCGAAAAATTTAACGATTTTTTGTTATTTTTTTCTATAAAAAAGTAACTCAATGTTATTATGTTATCTTTTAGCTTATGGAGTGGTATGTTGCTCGCACCAATTAGATTTCCGCGTTCGGGTATGTATCTTGCACCAATATATCATAGCATTTGGATAACTTGCACCAATCACAGCGTTTGGGTATTGTTTCATCACGTGTCATTTCCTTCTAGAGAACCTGCATTTCATCACGTATTCTAATCGCATTGTCTAACCCCACTGAAAAACATTCACATGGAACTAAATGCTACTGATACTGAATTTTCCACGCAGTTCTCCTGAGTTTTGACTTTTTCTACGAATAAAATTTTCTTTTAGCTACCTTGGACTTAAACCAATTGGGTGTTCCTTGTAAAAAAAAAAAAACAACTTGCATTTTTATCTCGTATTTTACACACTGAGGGCAAAATCCAGATGGGCACAACAAATCAGGAGCCCTCTTTGAAATCTTATTCTTTTCTCTTGGTCAATGTATCTTCACTTATTCGAGATCGCAGTACATCTTTCGTTATGGTCTATTAAAGGTACAACAGAGTTTCAGTTTGCTTTTAGTTGTAAAATTATACGGAATTATATTTTTGAGGTAACTAACTATAGACGAACAATTTTGATTTTCTCTCTGTTGGAGGAACGGTAGTAAGCGTAGTCTCCTTCGCAACCGTTATTTGGTCTCGTCACGCACGCGCTCTGTCTCAAACGGGAAATAAAGGGCGTTGTGTAACGAGACCAAACAAGGGCTGCAAAGGAGACAACAGTAAGCGTAGCACCGATGCATTTCATTATGTGAGATTTCCCCACACTTTGTCAGGGCCTGCGATATTTATTTATTTATTCATTTATTTATTTATCTATTTGTGTGCGAGAGCAAAGAGTCCGTCAAGTGGTCTCTGGTTCCACAAGGAAGAGAGAGGACCCTAGGAACGAGGTTAAGTGTTTTTTTTCGGTTACTCTCACCAATGTAATCACCAATGTTACCTTTACCTAAATGACCTCTCATCATCGTTAAAAAACTTCAACTGTAGCCAACAGTTTTACTCAACAAAGCTAACTGTTACCGTAAATTTTGTGATAATTGCGAATACCATTTTGCCGATATCATTTTGTTTTGCCACAATAATACCATGATCAGGTTAACGTTAGTTTTTACCTAATTTTGCAATAGTTGTCACCAATGTTGCATTTCGCAGCAAGGCTATGTAGGCAATTGTTAACCACTATAATAATAATAATAAAAAAAAAAGAAAAGTTGAGTGAAGTAGGCGTAAACACTTTGAAATAAATGTAAGTTTCTGTTACTCTCTCACAAAACGAGTTAAGTTTGAGAATATTTTACTCAGTAAGTTTTACAACCCTTCAACTTACATTTTATTGTGAGCTTTCACAGAGTAAAACTGTCAATTTTTGTTTAGATGTATCCGAACGGAAAAAAGGACTACTGTGGGAGGTATTCTACAATTTCCGAACGGATTTTCCACAAAAGTGTCCGTTCCATTTGACTTTCAACCTGAATCTCCGGATTTTTTGCTAAATCGCAAGCACCTTTTCCTGAAAATTCATTCAGAAATTGTAGGCTTCCTCCTGAGGTAGTCCTCTTTTTCAGTTCCGAACGGAATAGCGGAAATTTCCTTACCATTTGCCGAATTTTCCAGTTTCCAGTCTCTCATTAGCCGAAAACATCTCGTTCGGCTGGTTTGCTGATTTTAGAAAAACTGTTACCATTATTGACCAGTCATCCCAACCGGATTATTCTGCATATGATTATTTAAGCACCCCTAATTTCCTCAAAACTAGAAGTCAAAACATGCTTCTCCCATAAGCTTTTCTCGTCTGCACCTTGGGAATCTACGGAATCTTTACTCGACATTTATCATTATAACATGACCAAATGTATTTAATTCACTGTAAAGCTAATCCATACCGCATCAACGGTTTTTTGACTGAAATCCCACACAAGCACGCATTGCGGACCAATAGACCACAAAATATCTGTGTGAGGTCAGATAAATTAGGTTTTTTTTTCTGTCTTTCTGTGATATTTTCGTTCTTTTGAAAGTTATGCTCTTTAGAGTAAAAAGTTAGTGTGCATCTATGGCTTTTTTCATTTAAATGGTCTTCGTTCACCGGAGCTTGTGTTTAGGAAAAGATGATTTATAAAAATTAACTGCGCATTGTGTTTGCTTTTCCCGTTTCTCCAAAATTTTAACTTTTGGATAGGCACACGTTACATACAGGTGGCAAAGGGTTAAGTTGGGGGAGTGAAGATTCGTAAACGGTATTCGTGAGTTCGTGTGTTTGGTGTTAATCAACAACACGCACAGGTGATCAGAACGGCTTCACCAGACCCAAACCATTTGGAGAGGATTTGGCCGTATAAATGTCGAATGAACCAATCAGAAGGCGGGAACGCTATACGTCCAAGGTAAAGGGAGAGATATTTTTCACGATCACATGAGGAACCGTTAGCCCTGTAGTTAGTACCCGCATCGGCCCTTGGCTCTTTTTGGTCATGATTAATGACCTCGCTATCTCGAGCAACCCCCTTTCTGGTATGTGGAAATTTGCCCACGATACCACGGTTTCAGAAATTGTTCCCAAGTCCAGTGCAACAAAGATACAAGACACAGTGGATCTTGTCCTTCAAATTGAAGGACATGATCAAAAAATTGATCATTAATTCAAACTGACATGATCAAAAAATGATCATAAATTCAAACTGAACTCGTTGAAGTGCAAGGAATTCCGCATAAACTTTCGAAGGAAACCAAACGAGGTCATAGTAATTGAGGCCAATGGCAAATCCTTTGAAACCATTAAATCAGCAAAAGTGCTGTGTGTTGCAATAAAGGGTGACCTAAAGTTGCATTACCACGTAGATAATATTACTGTGAAAGCGTCTCAGCGAATCTATTTGCCAAGCAACTTAAGCGCGCTGGCATTGACTGCACATCTACAATTCACTTCTACTGCGCATGTATTCGTTCTGTCTTAGAAAATGCCCCTCAAGCTTTCCATTCTAGCTAACCAGTCTACTTGTCTGATTAAATCGAGAGGGTTCAGAAGCGAGTTTTAGGGATCATTCCATTCTTATCCAGAGGCATCGTATAAAAAACCGCCAGAAGATGCAAATCTGAAAACACTCTTTGATAGGCGAGAAGAGTTATGCGTAAGTCTACTCAATCAGGTCAAAGAGAGTAATGGCAAGCATAAACTAGCTGACCTGCTACCTGCGCGCAATGACGCCTCTCAGCACAACCTAAGGAATAAGCGAATGTTTGCTATGCCCGGTATCAAAATCAAAAGGTTCGAAATTCCTTCATAATGCATTATACAGCAAAAGAGCAAATGTAAATCTAAGTAGGGTTATTGTTATTAATTTTTTTAATTGTTTATGTTTAGAATTTATTATTATACGATTTATATCTTTCGTAATATATGCTTTTCAAATTATTATAAATTACGTACATTGTGCAAGTAATTCAATTACTAGCTGCTAGTTGTGATTTTAATAAAAAATAATAAACATTTCTTTCTAGATTCCATTCGACTACTTCAAAATGAACTCAAATGTCGCCAAAAAAAAAACACCAGCCGCCTTATGGTGATTGCTAAGAAAAAAAAAGTTAACCACCAATTTTGTTAAACTCTCCTTAAATGTTTCCTACCAACGTTTGTTTCGTAAAATACAATTTAAAAAATAGGTCACCAAGCATATTTAAAAGATATGGGGGCCAAGCTTACCGCACTTAAGCCCGTACTGGCGCTAATCAGGCGAATCCTTTCATCTGTTCGCGGTACAATTTGAGGTAGCTGGAAACAACCTTTCTAAAGCCACACTTGAAAAAAACTTGATAGGTAGAATGTCTCGAGCGTATGGAACAATTTGATATATAATTTGTGAAACAATCACGCGGTTTTTAGCGACATCGACTCAAAACATTCCTCGAGTCGTTGCTTTCAGGGTTATAATTTGCATCCTCAAGTAACGGGCTCCCTGCACGCTTTTAGCTATATCTTTTTCCCCTTCGATGGATTTTTTTAATTTCTCAAATTTGAAGGGTATAATTTGCTCACAAAACTTATGAAAAAGACCAAAGAAAAACGAAACCACTATGCTAAAGACCATATCACAAGGAGGGTCACTGGTTCTTTAGTATATTTACTGCTTTATGTAACCCTCGTTAGATAAAGTAATTATTATTATTATTGTTATTATTATTATTATTATTATTATTATTATTATAATTATTATTATAAGGAGCCGCGGGAAAACGTCATTGACGAAGACTCTTTGGTTTCAGTTTTGCATCTGATTGGTTGAGAGAGTGGCGAGTTTTTTTAAACCAACGAAGAATCAAATTGGAGACAACTGCTCTAATTTTCTGAAATCGCAATTAGAAATGAGATGTTAAAATTAGTCACTTCTATCTGCGACGTGATTTTTTGTCTCAAAGGTGAGTGAGCTTACCGGTTTCATCAAATTCCTATCAAGTTTGTGTTGGTTAAAATTTTAGTGTCTGGCAATGTTAACAAACATTGTTTAAAATGGCGTACAGCTGTGACAGCTGTACGCCATTTTAAACAACAATCCTTTTTCATGCTGTGGTTTGCCTCCCCTTTTCCTTCTTGCTGAAGAAATTCAGGGATTCACTATTTCTTGATAACTGGGCTTTTTGAATCCAAAAATGTCATAGTCTTTTGCGTAGATATTCTGCAGTCGTGTAAATTCTTCTTGTGATATTCCTGAATAGAAAGTCTTCATCTTCGTTTGTGATCCTTGTCCTTCGGGTGCAGCTTCGATATTTGGAAATGTAACCTCTTCATCAGCTCCCATCAACATAAGAGCGAGGTCAGCATCTGCTTTGATATTATCATAAAAGCCAACGAAGTCATAATTTATATCACACGGAGCGCATAAATTATGCTGACGATCCCAGTGTTCATCATGAGAGCTAACAGGCGTAGTAATCGCGAAATTTGCGAATTCCTTAAATGTGGGATAATGTGGAGTTAACCCTGTAGAGTTCTTCCGCATCCTCTTGATGATGTTTAGGCCGGTGCTGTAGTAAAATCCCCTTCTAGGGGGATCAACGGGTGCAAATTTACTCCGGTAGGCTGACAGAAATCGCTCCATAGGTTCGCGAACAAATGCAATCTTTTTGTATGTTTTTAACATGTGATTTACTACTGTAGCGTTTGAATAATGTCTCAAAAAGCGTAATTTTCCTGAATCATGCGAAGTTTCGTGGGAGATATCTTCCGACGAGTTGAAATGTCCATCTAAAACGTGAAAAATTCGTTTCCAGTTGCTACATGCTACTTTAGGAACGAAACAGAAGAGTGTTTTGTAACGCTCGGACACGATAAGGTGATGTTTGACGACATATTGAATTGGTTTTCTTCTACCTTGCTTGGTACAAGCAGAAGAATTCCAAGGCCGATATCTTTCCTCTAAAAGTCTGGTCTGAAAAAAAGGGAAATTAAAAATGATTTAAGTTGATAAACATTCTCAACAAGGCTGGAACACTTAAGGCAATAAATGGCTGAAACAGGGCTTCGTCACGAATCGATTCGTGAGTACTGCTTTCAAAACAAGTCTTTGTGTCCCAATTTGTCACTGCAATCATCGCATTTGTGCGACTTGCTTCGGGGACAAAATTATGTGTCAGGGATAACTGTATGATACCTAAAGACACCAAGGGAACGTATAAACATGGTCATATTTTTGATTCCATAGAGAGAGACTGAGAAGGAAGGAACCAAAATTATTCTTTCGAACTATTTTTTAAGGTGAATACGAACAATTCTCAAATTCAGCACCCACGCTGCGGGAGTCGCGCGTGATATACAGCTACTGCACCATTATTACTTACATGTAATGTAAATCCAAACTTTCTGGCCAATTTTTTTGGTATATTCAACTGACACTATAGTAAGTTTTGGTTAAAATGTTACTAAGCTTTAGAAATAAATTTTACAGTTTAACATTTAAATACCACTAACTAAAACAAAGAGAGAATATATCGTTCCATTTGCCACTCCACGTAGCTAGAGAATTGGTTGTAAGTGTGGTAAGAAATGGTTGACATTTTCATCTGCTCGTACCCGCAAGTCTCTAAAATTTGGGATCTTGAGCGGGCAGTTTTTGCAGAACGATTGCAGTTTCAAGAACACGAAGGGCGAGTAATAAAAAAAACCCTAGTTTCCCCTAAGGATTTTAAACCTCCTTCTTTAACGAAATTGCGGTTGGAGGCTTTCCCAACCAGCAAAAGGAAAGTCAGTCGTTGGCCATCTGAGCAAGGTAACCGTAGATTTATGTGTGACTTGCGTTCTGTGTACTACTAGGAAAGACTCTCTGTTTGGAACAAATTTTTAATTATGTTTTCGACAAAACTGCTCTTCAAGATATGAGCCCAGTGTGAAAAAGGTAAGTCGTGCAGAAAATGGCCTTTCTCTTCTCTCGGGGAATGACCCTTGTCTCTAATCCTAAGCCATTAGGATAAGTTTCGTTCACTTTTTCCTTTGTCTATTTTTGTCTTGGACATGTTTTTTAATGATTGCGGGATTTCAGCGAGGTTAAGTATAGTTTTATTTCAGTAAGGAAAAACATTTTATTCCAGAACAGTCTTTTCTCTCGGCAAGGGGTTTTTGAATTGTTGTACTTCATTAAAACAGGTTTATAGAGTTACTTTGGATTGAAAATGAGCTCAAATGAAACCGAAAAGTTGAAAATTGGTCGCATTCGATTTGTGTGAAAATACTGAGAGACATAAATCCGAAAGTTAGCACTCCTTTAAGATTATATTGTTTTAAGTACAATTGATAACTTTAAAAATCACAATTTTTTTTTTCAAAGTAATGATATTCTGCGGGAGAGCGTAATGAATTCCAAAACCAAAGGTTTGAAAATAGATATGGATTTTATAGACCAGCAGGTCTGCTTCGGGTGTAAAAATGACATGTTTTGATCGAGAATGGGACCAGATTCATCCTCATAGCAAGAATTTTGACGAGTAGAAAATTTACCCCTACTCGCTGAATTTCAATAAACTACTTACCAGTGCCTCTCTTTTCATCTGTTTGATATTCTGGGAATCTGTTAAAATTCAATTGAAATTTATTAGAAATCTAGGTGTTGATAAAGGGAGTTTGCAAAATGCAACCGTTCTACTATCACCTCAAAAAAAAACAAATAAATGATCGAAATTATAACGAATTATTAAACAGTCGCGTTAACGTTAAGCTAGGGGTTGTTTTGACGTACGTCAG